>NC_090735.1:63139883-63172383 GCF_036898095.1 Palaemon carinicauda | reverse complement strand
TCATTCCACAACTTGGTAACAGCTGGAATAAAACTTCTAGAGTACTGCGTAGTATTGAGTCTTATGATGGAGAAGGCCTGGCTATTAGAATTAACTGCCTGCCTAGTATTACGAACAGGATAGAATTGTCCAGGGAGATCTGAATGTAAAGGATGGTCAGAGTTATGAAAAATCTTATGCAACATGCATAATGAACTAATTGATCGACGGTGCCAGAGATTAATATCTAGATCAGGAATAAGAAATTTAATAGACCGTAAGTTTCTGTCCAACAAATTAAGATGAGAATTAGCAGCTGAAGACCAGACAGGAGAACAATACTCAAAACAAGGTAGAATAAAAGAATTAAAACACTTCTTCAGAATAGATTGATCACCGAATATCTTAAAAGACTTTCTCAATAAGCCAATATATATATATATATATATATATATATATATATATATATATATATATATATATATATGTGTGTGTGTGTGTGTGTGTGCGCGTGTTCGTGTATGTATATACACATATATATACGTGTATATATATGTATATATATTTGAGATGTATATATTATTATACAGTATGGTTCTCTGGTCTGGGAACGAATAAAATGTATTTTACTACGGCTTGTGACTAGGAACCAAACATATAATGTTATATATAGTACAATGGGCAAGTTAATCAACTTCCTGAGTTCCAAATTACCTCATTTGCTTTACATAAAAACTCTTGCTTTATAAAATCACTAATACACGAATTCTTAGACCGGTGAATAACTCCCAGACAGCAATATATGAAACCCTGAATATCTGAAGGTCTCTTAAGCACACTCGAAACCAAACTGGGTAATTACTCGCAAGTATTATTAAACCGTATTTAAACTTACGATGGTTCCTAACAGGAATACGAGCAGAATCTGGTCCCATACAATGATGATTGGAAATAGTACACTCTTTACGAAAATACATATATTTTACATAGATTACAACACTGAATAGAATTTACATAACAAAGATAAGTCGCTCGAAAAATTTTAAGTCAGAACACAACTTAGAAGAAGACAAAAATGTTACGATCTGAAATTTATAAAAACTTGTCTTGAATTAGGATATCTGGATAAACCTTAACCTAAGAAAAGAAATAATGCAATGAAAATTATATAAAAAACTCGAAATAAATCTGATAATACAATGTTCAAGTTTGACTCCATGATCACGTAACACTATGAATTACGTGACAAAACTATATTGCCTAAAAGGCCGTTTACAAACACGTTATACGATGCCAACACTCGCCCTAATACAATGAATTAAAAAATCACCTTTTAGTCTTCCGTGACACACGATTTGCTTTTGGGCGCAGTCACTTTAGAGAGGACACTAACGTAATTAACACTTAAAAAATATCCTGGATTGCTAGCGTGAGAGGGGGAGAGAGGAAGGAGGCAATCTCAGGCCGCAGTTCTAACTCGATCTCTACGTCTGTCTGTCTCTGACACTATCTCAACCTTGGGTCACCTTATATATCAAAATTGGTGAATTCCAGAAGGTTCCAACTTGTTTGGGAAGAGTAGCCTCTGCCCAAGGGCGTCAGAGTTTTCAACTAGATAGAAATGCCGAGGCAAATCAAGAGGGGTTTCAGGTAACTCTCAGATACTCATCAACGCACCTGCGAGACGACTTTCCAGCTTGCTCCGGCCACCTATTGTGCCCCCCCCCCCCCCCAAAAAAAAAAAAAAAACTCCTCTTACCTGCCTTCACAAACCTTCAAAGGCACGTGTCACTGAACATTCTCTTTCTCAAACATGACTCAATACATCATAAAATATAAAAGAACATTACTTAAGCCCTTGTTCCTATCTCATGAATCCTACAACGTTTTCAAATAGACTACGAAAGACTTCACAGCAAACATACGTGAAATAAAAAGGTAATTCTTTAAAAAAAATGTAAATTACATATTTCAACTTGAATAAAGAATATAATGAAATTCACAACAAAAGTCTTAAGTAATTTACATTAAATACTTATATCTACATGAGAGGGGCTCATTTTACGGGCTGCCTATCATCTCTTCAATGCGCAGATGAAAACAATATATGAAATATAAACAAAATTATTGATAAACTGTTATATTATATATATATATATATATATATATATATATATATATATATATATATATATATATATATATATATATCAAATAAGCCATATATATTAATACATTGAAGCCTGGATTCTTTTAATGACCTCGGGGTCAGAGCCCCAGGTAAAATCACTTAAATACTATTGTATCTGACCAGCCAGGTTTCGAACCCTGGTCCTGGATACTTTTCTCGGTTTCAATTTGTTTCCCATTGAAATGGTTATAACTTTCTTATTTTGAAAAAAATAAAGATAAATATACCACTTTAAAGAAGAAGAAAAGCAAATATATTCTCAGGAAACATTTGTAATAAATGAAATTGGGCACTTGGGAGTTTAGAACTTTAACTTTTGATTGAAGAAAGATGAAAATATTCATATAATTTTTTCTTTCCTATTATTGAAAAAAAATGGTTGCTAGAGATCTTTGCCTTTATTATATTCTTCCTTTCTAAGTAAGTTTCATTTCAATAGCTTAGTTTTGGAAATAAAGTTGTAGAATCAAATCTAAATTTTTAGGTTTTTCATCCATAGAATGGAAGTAAATCTTCCAAACATTTTAAAATTTTCGGAAAAAAGTTACCTTATCAATATATTAAAGCTGTATGAATTATTTCGAATTCGGATAAGAAATTCGTATATGGCGGTCGGCCCTCTTTCATATCGTAGACACAATCCATGGTGCATAGTTCAACCTGAATCCCAATCTTGTAAGGCAAATTTTATGGCCCCTAAAATTCATTAGTTGATGCTCAACTGTACAGTAGGTAGGCCGACTTCAGGTTCTCGCCTGTCTGTCACCATTTACGTAGTTTCTCACTGCATACATCAGTCATGTCATCCCCAGTGTGACACTTTAAATTCACAGTAGGTTCCTGAAAATCAAGCTCTGGTCTCACCTTATTCCACTGCCATTAGAGGAATGATACAAACTTTAACCTCTTCTTTCTATGGCACTAAAATACCTTCAGCAATCCACCTGTCCACTTCCATCTCAAATTCTTCCTTTCTCCAGCCCACAAGCTTTTTATTATAACAACTTTTTTCTTCAATTTCATAGATTCATTGTTTTTCCAAAACCACCTGACTGTCCATTTCAATCCATCAAGCACAGTATGAAAGTTTGGGTATTCAATTACAGCTGTTGAACAACGGTCATCATTCTTGCCATTAAGTCTATGATCAATTTCTCGACCAACTGAAGCTACACCAAAGTTGCCAAAACATTCCTTTCCTTGGGTCACTGTGACACCTCCTCGTTGGTCAATAACATAGACTCCTAAAACCACACCAAAGCCATTGATCAGTTGATTCGACACTACATCCCTCACTGTCACATATTTACCGCTCACACCTAGTTCCACGCATTTTGCAACTTTACACTTAATATGACTTCCACCAAAAGCACTGATGTACACTTCCCTACATTGGGGCATGAATTTGGAATTTTCCACAGATGTAGAGTAGCCTGTATCTATAAGTCCCTTTGCAGGCTTGTAACCAATCCAAACATCAGTGACAGGATAAGATATGTATCAAGGCCTACCTTTTTATCATCTAAAGGGTGGTTACAGGCGCAGTAGTCAACCTTTACTCGTTTTCCCCAACCTTTTCCTGAAAACGACTGGTCATATGACCAATTTTATTACACCTACAACCCCTCACCTGTGTCCTTTACAGTCTTTTATCATATGCGGGGCACCACATCGGAAACACTAACCCTCAAAGTGGAAAGGCCTAGCCCTACTCTCAGGTGTCTCACCACCTGCTTCTCCACCCCTTCTGACAGTTACAGCTACCACACTACCTTTCTGTTTAGATGAAAAAATCCTAGTATTATTAATAAATTCACTGATTGTCATTGTCATCAAATTTGACACATGCTGTAAAGCAACACTTAATATTATCTGGAAAACCATTAACAGACGTTAGTTTCACCACGTTTTCTAAACCAGCCTTGATTTACTTAAAGATATAGCAGTGCAAAAAAGTTGAATCCAAGTGACCATAGAATTGTAAGAAGTAAAATTTGTGTAGATTAGGGGAAAGAAAGAAAAATTGAAAAAGAAAATAAACACACTTGTAATATGAAGAGTTTAGTTTTGCAATATATAATAGGTACTCCTAGCTACATAAAAAATGGAAACAAATTAAGATTTTATAAATAGTAACTTAAATTTTGTATTTGGATCAGTCCAGGAGATAGCTAGAAAAGTTTTTAAACAAGATAAAGGATTGTTTTCAGTAAACACCAAAAATTTAATAACGTAAAGTCTGGAAATGAGGGTAAAATCCAAGTGAGAGAAAGTAGAATTGGCAGAATTATTCAAAACCATAACCAAACAAAAAACACAAGACATTCGTAAGCAAAATCAGACGTAAAACCAGAGAGGAAGAAACATCAGGTTAATGAAAAGACGACTTGAACAGGGTGCCATCAGATATTCGCTTTAACGGATGAAAATGGATATATCAACAAGAGATTGAGTGAAAAAAACAGTATAGGATATCTATACAATGCTATACAACAGTGATATAAAAGAAAATTCCAATAGAAATAAATACACACCTGAGCCGGTATCCAAAGTAACGGTTTAGTAAAAAAAACATACAAAGCAGATGTCCTAACAAATGATTTGATAATAGATGGAGGATATCTCACAATAGTAAATCTCGCCGAACTTTACACAAAATGTTTGCAATACTCCTCTATACTTTCATCTTGGAAAAAATCTCATTTTAGTAATTTAAAAAAAAAACGAGACAAAAGGCCTGAAAAATACCGCCAAATAAGTTTATTTTTTTGTAATATGTGAAATATTTACCAAGATCATATTTGGCAAAAAGGAAAGAAAGTAGTCTTCAATCAATCAAGAGAGTACATTAACCATATAATGGAAAAATCAGCTGAGTAAGACAAATCACTATGTATGGCATTTGAAGACTGAGAAAGCTTTTGATTCTGTTAAAACTTTAATGGTAATGAAAGTACTTCAAAGACGACAAATAGATGATACCTATGGTAGAACACTTGAAGACGTCTTTATGGATAGTTAAGCAATCATAGAAATACATTGAGTGAAAAATTCCAATTGAGAAAAAGTTAGACAAGGAGACCCCATCTCTCCTAAATTATTCACAGCGTTCATAGAAGGAGTTTTTAAGAATTTCGATTAAGAAATTGTAGGAATTAACATTATTGGGAATATCTTAACAACTTAAGATTTGCAGATGATTTAGTTATATTTAGTGAATCATGGAAGGAATTGTAAAAGAGGGTAGAAGATTTGAATAGAGAAAGCAAAACTGTAGGACGGAAACTGAAGAAGAGTAAAACTGAGATAATGGTCAATAAAAACGCAGAGATAATAAATAAGTGTTAAGAACGAACTTAAAGAGACTGTCAATGAATATACGTACTTAGGACAGACACTGAAGGTTTCCCATGGACATTAGACCGAAAGTAAATGATGGAATAGCATGGAATTGAGAGTGGTTGGTAAACAAAAAGAGATTATGAAAAGTAAAATTCTGCTTTATCTAAAAAGAAAAGTATTCTGTCAGATGGTCCTACCAGTATTAACTTGAAGCCTACTAAAGCTTTAAAACATAATGGAGTTACAACTGAAAGAATAATGTAGGGAATACATCCAGGAGACAGAAAAAGAGCAGCATAGATTCGAGAACAAATCAAATAGAGGATATTCTAACAACATTTAATCATCCATAGCAGCTCATCGATCAACAACTCAACAATATCGACTTGTCAAAAAGCTATTATCAAATTCCTTTGGACGACAACAAACAGGGTTATATCAATACATTGTCATGCTATTTGGTCTAGTGAACGTCCTCGCTACTTTTCAACGTGTGATGGATAATCTTCTAGGATCGATAGAAGTAGGCGGCGTATATCTCAACGATATATTCATTGACCTGGCAAGAACATCTCTGAATCCTGTAGAAGGTATTTCAAAAGCTGCGAGGAGCATACCTGACGATTAACCTGGAGAAAAGCGAATTTTGAAAGGCAATAGTTCAGCACTTGGGATTTGAAGTAGGAAGAGGGCTAATCGCCCCTGTAGCCACTAACGTCGAAAGAATAAGGAAAGCATCACCCTCTACAACGAGGAAGAAATTACAACATTTTCAGGGATGGCAGGATTCTACTGACATTTTTGCTTGAACTTTTCGGCTGTAGTCGCTCTCTTGACCCATTTGACTAGCCCCAAGAAAAAATTTGTATGGACCAGCGAGTGCCAGGAATCCCTCGACAGGATAAAGGCCATATTAACTTTGAAACTGATACTGCAAGCACCTGATTTCAACAAAAATTTCCTTATCCAAGTGGATGTGTCAGATAATGGGATTGGAGCTGTCTTATTGCAAGAAGACAGGGAAAGAATTCTTTACTGTTTTATGTCGTTGAAGCTGAAGAAACATCAGCGAGCCTACATGAGAGTTAAAAAGGAACTGCTAGCGTTAGTCGCAGCGATAAAAAAGTTCAAGGTCTATGTGAATTGACCACAGAAGAAGATTACAGTGTATTCGGATTATAAGCCTTTAACTTTTGTTAATGAAAAAATAATAGTCAGAGGTTAACTAGGTATTGGATCTTAAACTAGGTAGGATCAAGAAATGACAGTCAGCGTTGTTTCGTATCTTCATTGCAACTGATACACAGCGAAAGAAAATACAGATAGCCCGTGACGTGGACAATGACGTCACTTATGTGAGCGGAGCTTAGGCGCTGCAAGCAGCCTCATCTTACACTAGGTGATCATATGTTTGCAACTGTATTGAATTAATGTAAAGCATATGTCAGGTAAAGATAATGGGGTTGCAGATTATTTATCTCGGGCTTAATCGATGGATTCAGGTCTGGAATAAATAATCTTTTTTGGGGGGAGCTATCTTACGAAGCTGGTGTAGCATAGAGTAAATAATTTATTCCTGTATTTATCTATGTATTTCATATGCATATTTACAGGTGAATAGCCAGCTCCTAAGGTGAGTTCCTCTCATGTAGGTATAAGTTTGGTATGTAAATTACGTAAGACTTTCATTGTTAATTTATTTGTATTCTGCATTCAAGTCAGTATATGTAAATTTACGTTATTTTGAAGAATTAACTTTTTATTTCACGTATTTTATTACGAAGTCTTATGTACAGTGGACCCTGGGGTACGGCGTTCCCAGCTTACGTTTTTTTCACATGACGGTGTGGAATACAATGTTTTTTTGTTGCCTTGTTACGGCAGTTTTCCTACCTTACGACATCTAATTCCAAAATTCAAACTTGGCGGTCAGTATTCGTATGACTATGCGAGTCACTCTCCTCACACCATGCTCATACGTCACTGCATACGTGACTAAGAATCTGGTCTGCTGTTGGTCGGCGTCACGGCGTCACTAGATGTCGATACGCTATTGGCCGAAATCCCTCCCACAATGCCTGAGAGAGATGCTGCGTATCTCTCTCTACTTTTGTTAATCACGCGCTCAGTTCAGAATCTCGCATGTGTTTCGTAAAGATTTGATCTCGTGTGAGTGCTTGCGATATCGTATTTTTTGTACATTTTAGTGCTGAATTCCAACTTTAATTTGTTAGCCATGGGTCCCAAGATTGCTTGTGATGTTAAAGGGAGAAGTAAGAAGATGATTACTATGGAAACAAAGCTGGAGATAATAAAGAAATACGAAGAAGGTATGCTCATCGTTACCCTCGCTAGTACATATGGCCGTAACCAGTCAGCGATTGGTACAATTATCAAGAATAAGGAAAGTAAGTCTTATAAAGGCATGACTGTCCTTGCCAGTGGAAGGACCTCAATCAACGACGAGATGGAGAGACTCCTTCTACTATGGATTAAAGAGAAGGAAATCGCTGGTGATACACTCACGCAATCGGTAATTTCCACAAGGTGAGCTCCATCTTCGCCGATCTCGTGGAAGCCCAGAGAGACGGCGGAGATGAAGGAACGTCGTAGCAAGCCCCCCAAGAGTTCAAGGCTTCTCATGGGTGGTTTGATCGCTTCAGGAAGAGGACTGGTATGCACTCAGTCGTCAGGCATGGAGAGGCGGCCAGTTCTGACAAGAAAGCAGCAAACGAATTCCTCAAGAAGTTTGAGAAATTAATATCCAGAGAAGGCTACATTCTTCAGCATGTGTTTAACTGTGATGAAACTGGCCTTTTCTGGAAGAAAATGCCCCGTCGTACATATATCACAGCAGAAGAAAAGAAAATTCCTGGCCATAAACTGATGAAGGACAGACTTACCTCTATCTGCCACCGAACACCACCCCTCTCCTCCAGCCTATGGACCAGCAAGTGATTGCCAACTTCAAGAAGCTTTACACGAAGTATCTGTTCAGAAGATGCTTTGAAGTGACCGAACGCCCTCTACTCACCCTCTGTGAATTTTGGAATGGGCATTTTGACATCGTTCAATGCCTGAAGATGATCGATAAAGCTTGGAATGAGGTGTCACGGTGCACCTTGAGCTCCTCATGGAAGAAACTGTGGCCAGCTGTTGTGGCAGAACGCGACTTCGGTTTCGAACCCTCAACCGAAGACGAGGCCGTTGATGATCCTGGCCCCGGAGGGTGATGTTGTCGATGAGGCTGACATCGATAACCTTATCAAGGAGCACAGTACAGTTTATAATTTTTATTTATAATGTTATTTAATTATATACTGTACATGTATATTATATATAAGTACTGTAGTACACTACTTACTATATTATTTTATTACTGATTTTTAATATGTATTTAAAATTTTGATGTTTTTACCTGGGGTTTTGCACGCATTAGCTATTCTATTGCCTGCCATACGACTTTTTCACCGTATGATACCATCTCCGGAACGGATTAATGTCGTATGGCGGGGATCTACTGTAATCTGTTTGAGTGTTATATGACCTAACGAGGTATTATCGAGGGCTTATGTAAATCTTTTTTATATTTTTATGAGTTATTGTTTGTGGGTAAATAAGCACTTCTTATATTTGCTACATGTTTTGGAAGGTTCTCGAAAACCCTAGTGTTAGATCTCATCTTTTTTTTTTTTCCGAGAACAGTAGGGGGCCGGAGCTAGCTGAGAGAGAGTTGCCATGCAGAGAGGTTGATTTTCCTGTTCAATACGTGACAGTTGATAAATCTGGCGTCACCAGAAGCCGACCCCCAGGCCGGGAGAATAATCTATTTAGAATAATCTAGAAGTTACTCAGTTCATATATATGCACCCCCAAGGATGCATAGTAGTAGAAGAGAACCAGCCTATCCTGAGAGCGAGCCAAAGTATATCTTCATCTCTCAAGTGCCTCGACAGTGTGTCCTCTCCAAAGTGATTTTGTGCCCAACATATATCATGTGTAGTCAATTAAAACGTTGCTGCAACTTGGCCAGAAATTTTAAATTCATTGTGTTGTGGTGAGTGTTGGTATTGTGTAAATCTTTGTAATTGACCCAGGGAGATTTATGTAAAACTGTGAAGTATATTTGTATCGTTATCTGGTTAACTTTGTGTGAGCTAAATTCGTAAGTTTATCAGTTACTTTATGTAATTTCTTTAAGAGTTTAATCCTTAGTGTGTTAAAGGTTATCTATTTTCATTAAGTATCAAGTTAAAGTATTGGTGAAAAATTTAATTTCAAGTGAATCAAGTGACTGTATAATTTTCATATGTGTTTATTTCTTTTGTCTTAGTCTAAGGCTTTATGCAGATTTAATATTTCAAGTCAAGTGATTATATGATTCTCAGAGTGTAACATTTCTTTTGTCTTTGTCTAAGTTTTGTTCAGACTTAATATTTCGAGTGATTAATTTTTTTATGTAAGTTCTTTCAAAGTGTTGTAACTTTTATAGAATATATTTATTTTTGTATAGAGTATTATTTTAATCACCAGTGTTTATTTCAGTACTTACTCGTATTCCCGTTGAATAATCAAAGTAAGAGGTTGTTTGAATACAATTCTTAATAATGATTACCCAGTTTTGAGTGCACTTAAGAGACCTTTGGATATTCAGTGTTTTTATATATTGCCGTCTGGGAGTTGTATAATCTTCTCAGAGTTTGGTTGTTTTCAAATATAACAGGTTAATGTAGAAACAAATAGACGAGTTTGGAACTCGAGAGGCTGTGTAGCTTGCCAGCCGTAATATATATAATATTATATTTTGGTTCCCAGACCACGGGGCCATAATATAATACATATATATATATATATATATATATATATATATATATATATATATATATATATATATTGTGTGTGAGTGTGAAGAATTTTTCTTCACTCATCTTCCCTTCGTATTTTAGTCTCACTCCCCATGTTGTTGTTACCCCTTAAACTTCTGTACCAGAAACATTGGGAAAACTGCTATAAATCAACTGAACTTGTTGACAATAGCATATGACATGTTCGTGACGTCACAGCGTAGAAACACAAACAAAAGCCTTACGCCAGCATACGATGGTTCTTTCCTTAAACTGCATGTGTCGAGATAAATCATCACGCTGGTTTTGAATATAATTTTAATACTGCTGACTTAAATACAGCTTTTATAATTCGGAACCAATTCAAGTCTGTTAATTTTAAGATTTATGCCCATCGCACCAGCCCATTGGTAATTGCTCATTTAAGTTATTAATTTTTAGTAAACCAGAATAGGTAGTATTATTATGTATGCATATTCCCCAAGAGCTGCAAGATTTTTCTAAGTATTTTGTACAAAATCTTCCCTTCTATTCACTCCTTACAACAATACCTTGCCCTGCCCTAAAGTCCAAATATGGCACCTCAACTGCGTTATTTTGCGCACCACGACTCACTTGTTTTGAAAGATGAAGAAGGTGAACCCATGCAACCTAAGGGTCAGTCCATTCAAAGAAGAATAGAACTGCTGGGTTCCTATCAGCTGGAGATAGGGAAGACGAGCCTGGGTACTGTGCCAGCAATACCCGATGTACCAAGAAGCAAGGATTCCTGGGGGGGACCAGTCAAGGGTGCAAACTAACCATTCCACAGCCATTTGCGAAGACAATTAAGGGCTCTTTTATCATTACTGTAAAGAGTACAGGTAAATCACATGGTCACTAGTTTTCCCCCATTTTAACATAATGATTTTTACTTGATTTAGGTTTAACTGGCTAATACATATTTCGGGCTGAGTGCGGGAGATATAGTGTTCATATTTTGCATATAACTTTTGCGTTAGAGACTTGTACAGTCTTGGGTCACAGGGCCGCGTGTCCGACCCCATTTCAATCATTAATCATTGTAAGAGTCCATGAGTCATGCATATTTTTATTGCCTTTTGATTTGCATTTCTTTTATTAAATTTTGTGTTTGTTTGATCCTCTTTACTTGATGTTAAGGTGTCCGTTTCTTTCAATATAAATTTGTATAATAAAGTAAGATTAGGTTAATTACACCTCTTCGTATTATTACTCGTTCATTTATTTTATTATGCGTATTATAAATATTTAATCTCGGGACAGTATACCCGATATTTTGGAAGGTGTAGGTATAACTTGAGAGTTTTAGTGTGTTAGCGAGTGACTTAGTATTTAATATTTATGCTTCGAATATAAAGATCCTTATCTTTCACTTTTACTTTACAATAATATATCACTACTCCCTCCATTGCCTTTGTTTATATTAACGCAAATGCCTGTCCAGCATCTCACTGGGGTCCCTGGGACGGACCGAAACAGAGTCTAAGAGTGTATATGACTTTAGATTGACAAAGCTAAGGTAGACCAGCATGTAATTACTTTTATTTCATGTGTGGAGTTTCTGGGCTCTGCGGAGTACAGTTTTTTGTGCATTTAGAGTGAAGGTATGTGAAGTACGGCATCAAAGTTATTAACAGGGTGTTTGTGTCTTGAGTGATAGTACTCCTTTTCCTCCCCTACTCATCTTTGCCTACTGACGTAAGGAGACTTTCCCGGAACAAATAGTTCCTACTCAGCAGTTACATAACAAGAACACAGATCTCTTCACAATATACATATACATACACACACACACATTATATATATATATATATATATATATATATATATATACTGTATATATATATACACACTGTATATAGGCTACATGTGCATATATATATATATATATATATATATATATATATATATATATATATATATATACTGTACAGTATATAGGATCACCTGTAGAGCTGTCACCCCAGAATCCCTCCCCCCACGCAGAATCATCACCCCGGGTATTAGGTGAGTAAGAAGATAAAGTTCCCATGCACCCCCATGATACATCGATATATATATATATATATATATATATATATATATATATATATACATATATATATATATATATATACATGTGTGTGTGTAAATATATATATATATATATATATATATATATATATATATATATATGTATATATTTATATATATATAAAATATATATATGTTATATATATATATATATATATATATATATATATTTATATACATATAATATATATGTTATATATATATAATATATAAATATATATATATACATATATCAATAATATGTAAATATATATATATATATATATATATATATATATATATATATATACATATATATTTAATGTGTTTGTGTAGAAGAAACTGGTTATATGATTGCAAAGACATCACAAAGTAACGATAAAAAAGCTAAAATAAACTTACTTTAATCATTACCAAATCTTAAACATCAAAATGTAGAAAAATAAAAGCAAAAAGATAGAAAAGAAAGGTTTAAAAATAAATAAAGAAATACACGAATTAAACAAGATAGTTAAATCATACAACCTCCTTGGAATTAAAGTGTGCAAAAAGAAACTTCTTGTCGGGTCAGGTAGCGAGTTCAAAGTACTGTGTTCATCCAAGGCCATCTCTAATCTGTAATACAGGCAAGGCCGTCCATACAGGCCTGTTTAAAGGGGGGTGGGGGGGGGGGGGTGAGTCATGCAAGTAGGTCGTAGCTTGGAGATGTAAAAGAAATGAGTGTGAAGTGAGGAGACCATGAACACCGAAAGGTCATCATAGGGAAATCAGCCGGCTTAAAAAAATTAGATAAACATAAATTAATATAATCAACAGATAATAGGGAATGGGATGAAAATTTTCCGTGGTAATAGCTTAATTTCATGCATTTGCATACCAAAAAGTAAAACGCTCTCAATTACCGTGTTAAAACTTGGTTTATTAATGTCATCTAATCAATAAAATTTTTAATATTGATAGTAAAATAAATAAATACTGTTAAATCCTACGGGTAAAGGATATACACAGTAAATCAGACGTAAGTGTATGTTTATTTTTTTCTTCAACGTCATCATTTCTTTATTACTCTTCCGACTGACTTTACCTAGAATTCGAACATTTTTACTTATACCTGATGATTATTAACCTTACTAATTATACCAGGGCTGCTCTCTCTCTCTCTCTCTCTCTCTCTCTCTCTCTCTCTCTCTCTCTCTCTCTCTCTCTCTCTCTCTCTCTCTCTCTCTTTCTGGGTAATAATGTAAAGAATACTATATTAGTTAATTTAAATTACGTAGAATTTTTCTTTCTTGATATAAAATCATGTCAGAATAGTTGTTCATTTACTATGCCTAAACTGAACCACGGTAAATGTGCTGAAGCAAGAAAAAGATGATAACTGCAAGCCGCAAAATGGTAGAAGAACGATTTCTTATCAATAAAAATGATGATTTCTAAAAATCAAGAAATTAGAAAAAATAATTCTATGTCATTACTGGTGATTTGAGTTCTAAATTTTACTTTAACTAAGCCATTATCTGATTTTCTTTTTCAATCTTTCATTAAACTTTGATTTTAAAGACCCCCTATAGGTGATCACAGTTTCTACCTCATTAATCCAGTAATATTTCATCTTGCATTGCATACTCTGTTCTCATCATGTCTGTTTTTCTTCTATTTATCTTGATGCCAACGTCACGTGATATTTCATGCATTCTGGTAAGCAAGCATTGCAAATCCTGTGGTATTCTGCTAATAGGGACAGCATCATCAGCATATTCTAGGTCTGCTAATTTTCTTTCACCAATTCAGTCTAATCCTTCTCCACCATCTCCGACTGTTTTATGCATTACAAACTCCACGAGGAGGATGAACAACATAGGGGACAACACATTCCCTTGGAGTACTCTGCTGTTCACAGGAAATTTATTTGATAGGACTCTTTTTATTATTATTATTACCTGCTAAGCTACAACCCTAATTGGAAAAGCAGGATGCTATAAGCCCAGGGGCTCCAATAGGGAAAATAGCCCAGTGAGGAAAGGAAACAAGGAAAGATAAAATTTTTAAGAATAACATTTAAATAAATATCTCCTATATAAACTATAAAAACTTTAACAAAACAAGAGGAAGAGAAACAAGACAGAACAGCGTGCCCGAGGGTACCCTCAAGCAAGAGAACTATAATGTAAGACAGTGAACAATGTTTTGATTTTGGAGTGTCCTTCTTCTAGACGAGTTGCTGACCATAACTAGAGTCTCTTCTACCCCTAACAAGTGGAAGGTGCAACTGAACTATCATAGTGCAATAACCCATTCGACGAAGAAGAATTGTTTGGTAACCTCGGTGTTGTCAGGTGTATGAGGACAGAGGAAAATAAGTAAAAAATAAGCCAGACTATTCGCTCTGTGTGTGTAGACAAAAAGAAAAGGAACCATAACCAGAGAAAAGGATCCAATGTATTACTGTGTGGCCAGTCAAAAGACCCCATAGCTCTTTAGCGGTAGTAACTCAACGGGTGGCTGGTGTTCAGGCCAACCTACTACCTACTAACATTAACTTTGCACTTAATCAAAGTCACATATTTAAGAGGAATTCCATAATAACGCAGTACTCTCCACAAAATTGGCTGGTGCAAGTGAAATAGCAATTTATATATACACATATATATATATATATATATATATATATATATGATATATCTATATATATATATATAATATATATTTATATTTTATATATATATATATATAAGCAGAAGAAATGAAAGAAATAATAATAAATAAATTAACTGTTAGCATTAAAATAGATAGCAAATGAAGAATCAAGAAGAGTTTAAAAATTAATCACCGAGAAAATAGGGGTTACCTAGTTTTAAACACTACACGTGTGACCACCGACTCCACTATAGCATGGACCCTTGCCCCCAAGATCTACATACATAGACTTTAGACTTGCCCCTATAATCTTGTGGTTCAAGTGTTTGTACCCGGACAAAAATGGTATCAAGCTAAAACTTAGTCAGGTGACCAAAGATATGTGTACTGTCACCCAATAAAACCATGATTGCTCCACTTGGAACCTTATATTTTATGGAAAATTCAAATTGCGGGCAGATGTCTTGCGGTCAAAATTTTGTGGCACCTGAAGCGCAAGTTATATAGCTCATTTGAAAATTTATTTAGTGGTGGTTCAATTTCGCCTTAACAAACATGTCCCTAATATCGCTATATTTCAAACCTCATGCTGTTAAATATGGTTTTTCCTTGGTACTTCATTATAATTTATGATTTACTCCCAAAGTCTTCAAATTCCGGCTCATTTTCTTATAGGCTACCGTCTACTTTGGATTGACTCTCCTTTAGTCAATGTATTACATAAATGGCATATAATACATTATGATCCATCATTTTTAATTTGTACAGTACTCCAACCCCAAACACGATGGGGTACATAATTTTAGTCACTTCTATAAAAATTTAATTTCGGGGGCAAAACAAATTTGACTGCATGGCAGCTATCACAATTTTGAATTTATAGGTAAAAAATTATGTTTCCCATGAAAGAATCAAGAGACAATTTTTTTGGGGGGGTGGGGGTGGCGGTGAATGTATACAGGGCTAAGGTTCATCTTTTATTATTATTATTATTATTATTATTACTAGCTAAGCTACAATCCTAGCTGGAAAAAAAAGATGCTATATAAGCCCAAAGTCTCCAACAGGGAAAAATAGCCCAGTGAGGAAAGGAAATAAGGAAATAAACGATTTAAGAAATAATGAACATTAAAATAAAATAATTTAAAAACAGTAACAATATCAAAGCAGGTATTTCATATATAAACTATAAAGAGACATGTTAGTCTTTACAACATAAAAACATTTGTTGCAAGTTTGAACTTTTGAAGTTCTACCGATTCAACTACCCTATTAGAAAGATCATTCCACAACTTTATCACAGCTAGAATAAAACTTCTAGAATACTGTGTAGTATGGGGCCTCATGATGGAGAAGGCCTGACTATTAGAATTAACTGCATGCCTAGTTTTACGAACAGGATGGAACTGTCCGCGAAGATCAATGTAAATGATAATCAGAATTATGAAAAATCTTATGTTACATGCATAAACAACTAATTGAACGACGGTGCCAGAGATCAATATCTAGATCAGGAATAAGAAATTTGACAGACTTTAAGTTCCAGTCCAACAAATTAAGATTATAATCAGCAGCTTAAGACCAGACAGGAGAACAATTCTCGAAACAAGGTAGAATGAAAGCATTAAAACTATTCAGAATAGATTGATCACCGAAAATCTTAAAAGATTTTCTCAAAGCCTTTTTTTTTTTTTTTTTTTTTTTGTGCAATTGAAGGACCTAATGTGTTTCTCAAAAGTAAATTTGCTGTCGAGAATAACACCTACAATTTTAAAAGAGTCATGCAGAGTTAAAGAAACACGATCAATGCTGAGATCCAGATGTTGAGGAGCCACTGTCCTTGACCTACTTACTATCATACTTTGAGTTTTAGGATTTAACATCATGCCCCATAACTTGCACCATGCACTAATTTTAGCTATTACGGACTTCAGCAACCTCAGATCTACATTCAGGAGATGGAATTGAGGCAAAAAGTGTAGCATCATCTGCATATGCAACGAGCTTGTTTTCTAGAGCAAACTACATGTCATGTGTATGTAGTATGAAAAGTAATGGGCCAAGAATACTACCCTGAGGAATACCAGATATCACATTCCTATACTCACTATGGTGCCCATAGTGAGTTATAGAAATTCAATAATGATGCTAAGAAACGACCCACCCCCTCCCAACTGTTTGAGTTTGAAAACAAGGGCCTCATGATTAACACGGCAAAGGCAGCACTAAAATCAAGGCCAAATATACGAACTTCCTGATCACAATCAAGGGATTTCTGAACAGCATTGGAGATTGTAAGAACGGCATCACATGCTCCAAGGCCTTTACGAAAACCAAATTGCAAACTAGGGAGCAAATGATTACCTTCAACAAACATATTGAGACGTTTTGCCAAAAAGACATTCAAAAACTTTTAGATAATATGGGAGATATGTAAACTGGGTGGTAATTAGTTGGAATTGAGGTACCTCAAAGACATTTACATAGTGGAGTAACATTACCCATGCTCTAACAAGTGCTAAATGAATTCTTCTTGCTCACTTTCGCAAAATAACAGATAACTTTGGAGCTAAGAAATCTGCAGTCTTTATAAAAAAAACCTAGGAAAAATACCATTTGGGTCTACACTTCCATAAGCATCATGATCCATTAAGAGAGCTTTAATTTCACGAGATCAAAAAGCTAAACTAGTTAGTTTAGCTTTAGGAAAACAGGAATGAGGAAGATCAAGTTTCTCATCACTGCATACTGCCAAACACATCAGCCAAAAGGGTTGCCTTATCCTTTGGACAGTGAGTAACAGAGCCATCTGGTTTAAATAAAGGAGGAACTGTTGCACCTACACCAAAGAGTGCAGATTTAAAGGTAGTTCACCACTTATGTTCCTTGGTTGTACCAGAAAGGGTTTCCTTTATGGTTAAATTATATTCCTTTTCAGTTGAAGCATAAACTCTGAGCAAAAGCTCAAAGCTGAATATAGTTATTCTAACTCAAATTTGACCTTTTATCCTTCCAAAGATGATAGGTCTCCTGCTTCTCCAAATAAGCACGTCTACAATCATCATTGAACCATGGTTTGTCCTTCACTTGGTACCTTAGAACACAAGAAGGGATATACCTATCAATTATGTTGACTAACTTATCATTCAAAGGGATAACAGGATCAACAATACCATACAATTGTGACCAATTCAAGCCCAAAAGAACACTCAAAATCCCATTCCACTCTGCCAGAGATCTCATATAAATCCTATGTGAGTATGATACATCAGGGACAGGTTGCTCAGTCTTCACTACTAATGAAATCAATACATGATCAGATGCCCCAACAGGAGAACCAACATTACTTTTTATAACGTCAGGTGAGTCACTGTATACGAGGTCTAAGTTTTAGCTTGATAGGTTCATCTTACCAAGTTTCAGCTTGATAGGTTCATTTGGCCAAGTATCACCTTGATAGATTCATCTAACTAAGTTTTAGCTTGATAGATTAATTTGACAACCTTCTATCTTGATAAGTTTGCCTGACCAAGTTTTAGCTTGATAGATTCATTTGGCAAAGTTTTATCTCGATACGTCCATCTGACCAAGGTTTAGCTTGATAGATACATCTTACCAAGTTTTTGCTTGATAGGCTCATTTGACCAAGTTTTAGCTTTATAGGTTCATCTGACCAAGAATTAGCTTGATAGATTCATCTGACCAAGTTTTGGCCTGATAGGTTCAACTTACCAGGTTTTAGCTTATTGGATTAATTTTACCAAGGTTTAGCTTGATAGGTTCGTTTGGTCAAGTTTTAGGTTGATAGGTTCATCTGATCAAGTTGTAATTGATAAATTCATTTGGCCAAGTTTTAATCTGATAGGTTCATATGACTTAGTTGTAGCTTGATAGGTTCAACTGACCAAGTTTTAGCTTGATAAGATCATTAGGCCAAATTTTAGCTTGATAGGTTCAAAAGGCTAAGTTTTAACTTGAAAGGTTCATCTTATGAAGTTTTAGCTTAGTGGGGTCTTTTTGCCAAGTTTTAGCTTGATAGGTTAATTTGGCCAAATTTTAGTTTGATAGGATCACTTGACCAAGTTTAGCTTGATATGTTCATCTAATGAAGTTTTAGTTTCATAGGCTCATTTGGCCAAGTTTTAACTTTATAGGTTCATATGCCCAAATTTTAGCTTGATATGTTCATTTGACTAAGGTTTAGCTTGATAGGACCATCTGGCCAAGTTTTAGCTTGATAAAATCAAATGGTCAAGTTTTAACTTGATAGGTTTAATTGGCCAAGTTTGAGCTTGATAGGCTCAGCCTACAAAGTTTTAGCTCAATAGGTTGAAGTGATCAAGTTTTAGCTTGATAGGTTCATATGGCCAAGTTTTAGCATGATATGTCCATCTTACCAAGTTTTAACTTGATAGGTTCATTTGACCGAGATTTAGCTTATCTTCACATGACCAAGTTATAGCTCGATTAGTTCATTTGACCAAGTTTTAGCTTGATAGGTTCAAAAGGGTAAGTTTGAAATTGAAAGGTTCATATCATGAAGTTTTAGCTTCATAGATTCTTTTGGCCAAGTTTTAGCTTGATAGGGGAATTTGGCCAAGTTTTAGTTTGATAGGTTCCCTTGACCAAATTTAGCTTGATATGTTCATCTGATGAAGTTTTAGATTGATAGGCTCATTTGGCCAAGTTTTAACTTTATAGGATCATATGATTAAGTTTTAGCTTTATGTTCAATTGACCAAGTTTTAGCTTGATAGGATCGACTGGTCAAGTTTGAGCTTGATAGGCTCATCCTACGAAGTTTTAGCTCGATAGGTTGAAGTGACCAAGTTTTAGCTTGATTGGTTCATTTGGCCAAGTTTTAGCATGATATGTTCTTCTTACCAAGTTTTAACTTGATAGGTTCATTTGACCGAGATTTAGCTTGATGTCTTCATCTGACCTACTATTTGCTTGAAATGTTCATTTGGTCATGTTTTAGCTTGATAGGTTTATTTTACCTATTCTTAGCTTGTAAAGTTAATTTGGCCAAGTTTCTGTTTGATAGGCTCATTTAACCAAGTTTAGCTTGATAGGTTTATCTTATCCAGTATTAGCTTAAGTTCATTTGGACAAGTTTTAGCTTAATATGTCCATTTGATCAAGATTTTGCTTGATAGATTTATTTGGCCAGGTTTTAGCTTGATAGGTTCACCTTACCTAGTTTTAGCTTGACGGGTTCATTTTGTCAAGTTTTAGCTTAATAGATTTATCTTACCTAATTATAGCTTGATAAGTTCATATGACCAAGTTTTTATCTTGATATGTTCATCTGGGCAAGTTTTAGCTTGATATGTTCATTTGACCAAGTTTTAGCTTGATAGGTACATCTAATCATGTATTTAGTTTGATAAGTTTGATTGGCTAACTTATAGCTTCATAGGCTCATCCCACCAAGTTTTAGCTTGATTGGTTAATTTTACTGGCTTTTAGCTTGATATGTTCATCTGACCAAGTTTTAGTTTAATAGGTTCATTTGACCAAGTTTTAGCTTGATAGCTTCATCTTACCTAGTTTTAGCCCGATAAGTTTATATGACCAAAGTATATCTTGATAGGTATATCTGATCATGTTTTAGCTTGATATGTTCGATTGGCCAAGTTTTAGCTTTATAGGCTTATCATACCAAGTTTTAACTTGATAGGTTCATTTGACTGAGTTTTAGCTTGATATGTACATCTGACCAAGTTTTTGCTTGATATATTCATTTGGTCAACTTTTAGCTTGATGGGTTCATCTTACCTAGTTGTAGCTTGATAAGTTCATTTGGCCAAGTTTTAGCGTGTTAGGTTCCTCTGACCAAGTTTAACTTGATCGGTTTATTTTGCCAGGTTTTAGCTTGATAGGTTCCTCTCACTTAGTTTTAGCTTGATAAGTTTATTTAACCAAATTTTAGCTTGATAGGTTCATTTCCCTAAGTTTTAGCTAGCTAAATTCAGCTTACCTAGTTTTAGCTTGATAAGTTCATATGAATAAGTTTTAACTTGATAGGTTCATCTGACCAAGTTTTAGCGTAATATGTTCATTTAGCAAAGTTTTAGATTAATAGGTTCATCTTACCTATTTTTATCATGATAAGTTCATTTGACCAATTTTCATTTTGATAGGTTTCTCTGACAAAATTTTAGCTTGACAGGTTTATTTGACCAAGTTTTAGCTTGATTAGCTTATCTTACCTGCTTTTAGCTTAAGTTCCTTTGACAAAATTTTGGCTGTATAGGTTCATATGAACAAGTTTTAGCTTGATAGGTTCATCTTACCTAGGTTTACCTTGATAATTCGTTTGACCAAGTTTTAGCTTGATAAGTTCCTTTGACCAAGTTTTAGCTTGATAGGGTCATCTGATCAACTTTTAGCTTGATAGATTTAACTGGCCAACTTTAATTTTGAGAGGTTTAACTAGCTAAGTTCTAACTTGGTAGGCTCATCTGACCAAGGTTTAGCTTGATTGGTTCATTTGGCCAAGTTTTAGCTTGATAGGTTTATCTTACCAAGGTTTAGTTTGATAGGTTCATTTGACCAAGTTTTAGCTTACTGGGTTCATCTCACCAAGTTTTAGTTTGATAGGTTAATTTGGCCAAGTTTTAACTTGATAGGCTTATATGACTAAGTTTTTGCTTGATGTGTTCATTTGACAAAGTTTAAGCTTGATAGGTACAAGTGTCCAAGTGTTAGCTTGATTGGTTCAACTGGCCAAAATTTCAGCTTGATCGGTTTATCTGATCAAGTCCTTGCTTGATAGGGACATCTTATCATGTTTTAGCTTGATATGTTCAATTGGCCAAGTTTTTGCTTGATAGGCTCATCCTACCAAGTTTTAGCTTGGTAGCTTGTAGTGACCAAGTTTTAGCTTGATAGGTTCATTTGGCCAAGTTTTAGCATGATATGTTCATTTGACTGTGTTTTAGCTTGATATGTCCATTTGACCAAGGTTTTGCCTGATATGTTCATTTGGTCAAGTTTTATTTTGATAGGTTCATTTTACCTACTATGAGATTCAGGGCCTCTGTAACACAGTTTTTTGGACTTTGCTCCTTATCAAAGCATCGGGTGTAGCTGAAAGTTGACTTATGTATATTTTACAACCACACACAAATTTTGTCAGCATTATCAATAACCTAAACCCGATGGTTTTAATTTCTATAGAGTAAAAATGATCCAGCCGACGCCATGGCCAGTGATACCGAGCCAAGAGTCGAAAACATTCATTACGTAAGCAATGTAAACACCTTTGGACAAAATTTTGCCCCGCCCATACACCAGACACCCATTCACCTGCTTCCATCTGCTCTGAAACCCATAACAGTCAAGAATGGCTAACAGGATTTGGAATTGCCCCCGTGGTTGCAAACCTGCATTTGTCTTACGACTTGCAACTTTATACAGTCATGAGAAAACCCTTGGCCATATCTATTATAGCCTGAATAGGTAATTATTCAGTTTCTACTTTAAATCCAATGTTTATGGTCTGATTTGTATTTAGCGTAACATGATTATAATACTTGTAATGTCATTCAGGCTTTTGAACATTTCCATTAACTATTCACTATGCCACCAAGAGAGAGAGAGAGAGAGAGAGAGAGAGAGAGAGAGAGAGAGAGAGAGAGATTGTATGTAAACAGTCTTTATATAACTTTTTTTTGTTAAAATAAGATTTTTGTGCTAAAATCTCCATCAGACCAACGGATCATCCGATATAATTTTTTTTCTTCTTCTTAGGCCGTACGAACGTGCTGGCTATGTTTTGGGCATGACTGCATTTTGTAAATAAATCATGAATAGTTTTAGGAGTTTTATTTGTACATCTAATGGGAATCTATAGAAGTAAAGTGAACATAATTCATTTATCCTTTAAAATATTTACTACATGTAGCAAAACAAATAGTAGTAAAGATGATAATGCAATGAAGGAATGATACCATACTTTATCTTTAGCTTCAACGTCGGCAATAACATACCCAGTTGCCATAATTTGTCAGCTTAATGAAATAACCTATCATCTAATGTTAAACTTAATTTCTGAGGAGGCCATGGCTTATTGCACAGTGAAAAAACATGACAAAGACTTTATGAATGGCGGAACAATACATAGATGTGGGTGGGGTATCAGTGCTGGCGTAGTAATACTACTGTAGCAGTACTGCCGCAACAGTAGTATGCATGAATTAAACGTTTAGGCCAACTGCTGGGATCATTGAGGATCATTTAGCACTTCTTACAACTACTCGAGAAATGAGTTTTTATAGCCAGAATTTGAATTTTCTGATCCAACAATGCCCATGATAGCCTTCAGTGTTATCCTGATTCATAACGAGGCCAAAGTGGGTGGAGTCTCATGAAGTCATCATTCTGACGATAATTATTGGTGAAGGTTTAAAGCGAAAATACGGTACCGGCTATCTTTTTTTTTTACAGTAAATAGGTAGGTAGATAGACAATGAATAAAAATTGCTTGACATTGGATATAGCAGTTATCAAATCAAGCAGATCTACTACGTTTTTGAAAATTACCAACTATTCCATACACTTTGTCAATCTGATTGTGACCTATAAAGTAGACTGTAATTTCTTAGGAAACTTATTTTGGGAGTTAGACAAATAATCGAAGTGTTTTTGTATTTATTAACATATTTTGTTCGTTTGTTTATTATGACAATTCTCAGTGGAGAGGTTTCAGAGTTCATAAAGGTGTACTGCTTTGCTTTTATTTACACTTTTGTGTTATTGTTGGCAGAGGTATAGCCTTCGTTACGTATAACCAATCATCGATCGAGAAAGAGAGAAGAAATGCCGTCATAAGTTACGTAACGAGTGCGTTCGAAACCTTTTCTCTGAGTAAGTTGGCCCGTCTTCAAAAATCGTCACTTTTACTTAATAAAGTACCAAATTTATTCAACCTACGTAATGCAGAATATAGTCAAAATTTATGTGTAGTTATAATGTGCATTCTGAATAAGCGTTATATTTATGAAATTCATAGAAAAAAAGTTATTGCGAAAAAACCGTGTTACAGGGGCCCTGAATCTCATAGTAGTTTCAGCTTGATTTGTTCATTTTGCCAAGCTTTAACTTGATTAGTTCATATGATCAAGTTTTAGCTTGATATGTTTATTTGGTCAGGTTTTAGCTTGATTGGTTCACCAACCTAGTTTTAGCTTGATTGGTTCACCAACCTAGTTTTAGCTTGATATGTTCAACTGATCAAGTCTTTACTTGATAGGTTTATTTTGCCAAGTTTTAGGTTGGTATGTTCATCTTACCTAGTTGTAGGTTGTGAGTTTCATTTGGCTAAGTTTTAACTTTATAGGTTCATCTGACCAAGTTTTAGCTTGATGGGTTCATTTGGCAAAGTTTTAGCCTGATAGGTTTATTTGACTTGGTAGGTTCTTTTGACCAAGTTTTAGCTTGATATGTTCATTTGGCCAAGTTTTAGATTTATAGGTTCATATTACCTACTTTTAATTCGTTTGATCAAGTTTTGATTTGATAGGTTTATATAAGTTTTAGCTTAAGAATAATTTTTCTGAGTTACGTCACTTTTTCAGTTCAAAAGTCTGACAATGTGATGGATAGGGATAGGGTAAATATATTGATTTTTCGTTAAAGGTTTAAGGTTTAAATGCCTCTAATGAATGACAGAGGCAAGGGATAGTGACATTGCCCTATCAAGCAGGACAATGCCCTAGAGACTGACCATATATCATATTGTCAGAGACCAAGCCCCCTCTCCACCCAAGCTAGGACTAGAGAGAGCCAGGTAATGGTCGCTGATTACTCAGCAGATAGACCTATAGGCTTCCCCAAACCCCCCATACTTAGCTTACAAGGATGGTAAGGTTGCAAACACTAAAGGTGCATGAACTGCTACTAAATGATCTACGGTCCATCGGTGTTGAAGATCAAGCCTTCGAATACCTAAAAGACTACTTAGTTGGTAGAAATTACTGTGTACAAATTAGAAACTCTTATTCATCATATGAACCCTTTAAACAGAGGGGTACCCCAGGGGTGTGTACTTGGCCCAATCTTATTCTGCATCTATACTATTGGTCTATCGAAAATGCTACAAAGGCTTGGCGTGAAGTTTAAACTATTTGCAGATGACACAATTTTACTTCTCTATAAATGATTTACATGACACTACTGAAATTCTAAACCGAATCCTTGATAGTGTTGAGAATGGATGACATTTAAACAACTAAAATTAAATGAGAACAAAACTGAATTCATGGCGGTGGGCAAGAGAAATAGCGTGAGAAACTTAGATGGACATAGATAATGACTCGGTGCCGATATCTAGTAAAGTTCGAGATCTAGGTGTATTTCTTGACTGTAACCTGTCTCTAAATGCCCAAATAAATAATGTAATAAAAACAGCTGGTTATCATCTAAGAAATAGTGCGTTTATAAGAAAGTACCTGGACGAAAATTCTGTAAAGAAACTTGTGATAAACTGTGTTATTACCAGGATTGACAACTGCAACTTTATTACAATTTACCAAAAGTGCAACTTGAGAAATTACAAAACATAATAAACAGAGGAGCAAGACTGATAAAAGGTGTCCCACCTACAGAAAGGATCACCTCTGTACTAATCGATTTACACTGGCTGCCGATTAAAGCGAGAATTTAATTAAAAATATGTACAATAACCCACCAAGTTATCAGAACTGGTCGTTCAAAATACTTGAGAGAATTGCTACACATTGCGCAGCTATCAAATGGTGTCGTCACGAGAATAGTTACAGATGGCAATCACTAGGTAGAGACGTTACCAATGAGGCCTCAACAACCCAATTATCATCTTCCTCTTCATGAGGCATCAGTGCGATTGTAAATTTGTGCTCTCTCTCTCTCTCTCTCTCTCTCTCTCTCTCTCTCTCTCTCTCTCTCTCTCTCTCTCTCTCTCTTTTGTCACGTTAAAAGGTCATATCATATCTTGAGGACCCATAAGTCTGATTTAATAACTCTGCTCTCTCAATTGTCGTTAAGAAGGGATATCTTATCTTCAAGACTAGTTTTTATCATTTTTCACCTTTCCCTCTTGTATAAGTTTTGAATCAGATGAATTTATCGTTGAGTAAATCAGTACTGCAATTGGGACTAAAGTAACTTTGTTTTTTTCCGAGTGCTATTTTAAAAATTTCAGCCCATGAACGTTTGTTTCAGTGTATCAGAAATAACTTACTTCATGAGAAATACCCAATCCTCACACCCCTCGCCCAGTCCTATCTGAACCTCCGCTTATCTCTTACCTATCTGTGGAAAATCTTTCTGTTCACATTTTAGAGGAGAGAAGAGAATATTCACAAATACTCTTCGACCCGCAACCTTGTTAGTTGTTACCTTAAGCTTTTACTTATTGAAGAGGCAAAGATGGTGTTCAGCCCGGACGTCCTCGTCAAGAAATATGTTTATCCATTGTTCTTCGCAACAGATTTGGACCAACTGATGCACCGAATGAGTTGGGGAGTTGTCATTTATGGCGTTCTGTGTCTATTTTTGAAAAAAGCGCCCTATGGAAGATACAGCGAATTGAAGTACGGTTTCGGATTGCCTGTGAACCTAGCCTGGATGATTCAGGAGTCTCCTTCCTTCTATGTTCCCTTGTGTTTTGTTGTGTACGGCACTAAGGATACCTTCAGGAGTCTGACGAATCAGCTATTCCTATGGATGTTTATTATTCATTATTTTCAAAGGTATGTTCATCCTTGTTTGTTAGTCATTATTTTTTAAGATATGCCTATGTTTTTCCAAATCGCTAGTACAGTGGTAACGTGTTAGGCTAGCATTCGCATGGCAACAGATCGATCCCCGCCCTGGGAACTTGAGTTTAAGCAGTTTACTGGGAGGCCACTGCTGTGGTTGGGCACCACAGTGGGGATTGGAATTTCCTGGATGACGTTCTGGTGACCATCTATTCTAATGAAATTTGAACTGAAACCAGACACCATTAACAACTAACTTTATTTAGTGACGGCCTTTAAACCTATTTAGTGTAAGTGTTATCTTATGGCTTGACAACCTGGTGCAATTTATAATGTTTTATAGTTTTAGTTTTCCTTAACATAATAATATTACCGGTTTTTTTTATGAACCATATCTCGAATGTGAGGGTTTTATGACTTGTGTACAAGCGACTTCTGCTGGAGTAGCAGCACTGAAGAAATTTGTTGTAAATATGTAATGGAAGTAGAAGAAATAAGAAGTTTCGGGAAAAGAATTATGGAAAAGTTAGAGGAAACTATTGAAGAACAGAAGAAAAGGATGAAAAAATTTAGATTCATGTACGGAAATAGCCCACAGCCTTATATATTATTAGCCCACAGCCTTATATTATGATTATAATTATGATTCCCTTTTAGGGGAATACTATTGTGTTTGGTATTATTATTATTATTATTATTATTTTATTATTATTATTATTATTATTATTATTCTTTCCGCGCGTTTTTTTTTTTCGCAAGAAATCTGAAATAATTATCATAGGTAGCCTATGGTAAGAATATGCCATAGACCCAGTATAAGTAACCTTGACCTACTTTTCAAGGTCACAGGGGCTTTTAAAGGCAAAATTTGTAAAATTTGAAATTGACATTAGGCCTAAAGTATAAGCTGTATGGCTAAGGGCCTTATGGACAATGATACAGAGGTAAATCCCCAGATATTGCCCTACTTTAATGCAAGTAGGTCAAAGTCAAGGTCGCTAATGGCCAAACCGGGTCAAAACAGGTTTGTTTCCGAGACCTCAAAAACCGGAAAGCCCAGAGCCCTGATCATAGTGGCATATGATGCCCTATATATTTATCTAAGGTTAGCTTAACTTTTGTAGCGACTGCTTAATTACTTTTTTTAATATAGACTTTTTACTATTTTTGACATTGCAGAAATCATGACTTTGGCAATTTTTCCATGAAGTACTGGTTTTTGGCCATAGCATGCTATAGTAAACTACCCAAACATATGCATAATACCTCCAAATCAAATGTCAAATTTGACCTTGACCCTCATTTTCAAGGTCATATGGGTATTTCATGGAAAAAATTTGACGTAGGCTTAAAGTGATGTTTTGTTGTCTCCCCCCCCCCCATACGCACATGCTCTTACAGAATATGGGGTCATATTTAACCCGTGACCTTCACATGACCTTTTAAGTGCCCATTGTCGTCAAGTTCAAAGGTCAAATTCTCTATATTTGTCATTTTTGCCTATGTTTTACCTCCATATACCTGCTATTATACAGATAAATTGCTTTAGAATAGTTTATTAACATAACTCAAAACTTAGTCAAGGGGTCATTAGGCCAATAAACCATTACACAATATCTTTTACTGATTGACCAAAGCATTTCCACACCTATTTTGCAGGGGAATCCTCCGCCACTGGCTTTAGCCAGTCGCAGTCTAGTTATTATTATTATTATTATTATTATTATTATTATTATTATTATTATTATTATTATTATTATTATTATTATTATTACTAGCCACCTTGCTAGCTACAACCCTAGTTGAAAAACAAGGATGATATAAGGAAATAAGTAAACTATGTAAAAGTAATGAAAAATTTAAATAAAATATTTTAATAACAGTAACAATATCAAAATAGCTTTTGCATGTTTTTCATAAATAAACTGTAAAAAGAGACATATCAGCCTGTTCAACATGAAAAAACATTTGCTGCAAGTTTGAACATTTGAAGTTTCAACTACCTGGTTAGGAAGATCATTCCACAACTTGGTCACAGCTAGAATAAAACTTATAGAATACTGTGTAGTACAGTACTGAGTTTCATGATGGAGAACTCCTGATTATTAGATTTAACTGCATACCTAGTATTACGAACAGGATGGAATTGTCCGGGAAGATCTGAATGCAAAAGATAGTCAGTGTTATAAAAAATCTTATGCTTCATGCAGAACGAACTAATTGAGCGGAGGTTCCAGAGATTAATATCTAAATTAAGAATAAGAAATTCAATAGATCGTAAGTTCATGTCCAACGAATTAAGATGAAAATCAGCACCTGAAGAGCAGACAGGAGAACAATACTTGAAACCAGGGAAAATTAAAGAATTAAACTTCTTCAAGATAGATTGGTCACCGAAAATTTTATAAGATTTCCTCAATAAGCCAATTTTTTTGTGCATTTGCAGAAGAGACAGACCTAAAGTATTTTTCAAAAGTAAATTTGCTTCTGAGAATCACTTCTAAAATTTTAAAAGATTCATAGGGAGTTGACTTCAGAAACACTATCAATGCTGAGATCCCGATGATTAGGAGCAACGGTCTTTGACCTACTCACAATCATAATTTGAGTTTTGTTAGGATTGAACTTCATGCCCCATAAGTTTTATCATGCATTAATTTTATCTAGATCTCTATTAAGGGATTCAGCAACCCCAGATCTACATTTAGGATATGGAATTGATGCAAAGATAATACCATCATCTGCATATGCAACGAGCTTGTTTTTTAGGCCAAACCATATGTCATGTGTACAGTATATAGCATGAAAAGTAATGGACTAAGAACACTAGACTGAGTAACACCAGATATCACATTCCTATACTCACTATGGTGCCCATCAACAACAACTGATGGCTATCCTAAAGGGTATTTAGCCTTGCATGGTGTATCGGCTCCTCCATGTTGACCAGTTTTTCCCGCTTTTTTTCTATAGTCTATGGGTTTGATCAATGACTTTATTTATATTTCTGTACATATTGTTCTTGTTATCATCCTTGTTAATTTGGTTTTTAAGTATGATGTATCTTTTTTGTCACTATTAATTCTTATGCTCTGTGGAGACATTGAGCAAAATCCGGGACCAGTTCGTCCTAGATTTCGTCAATGTCGTCTACTGTATTGCAATATTCGTGGTCTTCATGCAAATATTCGAGACCTTACAGTTGCATCCAGACAGTATGATATTATTTTGTGCTCAGAAACTTTGGTTTCTGATATGAGACACTCATCTGAGCTCCTTATACCTGGTTTTAAGAAGCCAATTATGTTGAAATGCGATGCCATCCCTAGGGCCAGGGGAATGGCGGTGTATATTAGGACCGAGTACCCTGCTTCTCATAAGTCCTGCTTTGAATGTGGATGCCATGAGATTCAGGTATTAAAAGTTTGTGGCTGGCATAACAACTATTTGTGTTCGATCTACCGGAATCCTGACATGGATGATTCTATCTTTGATTGTCTGCTTCCTATTATGGCTAAGATACAAGAAGATGATAGAAAGGCCTCTTTTGTCTTTGTTGGTTATTTCAATGCTCATTATAGGGAGTGGTTAAATTCTGTTTCTCCTACCGATCGCCATGGCTTAAGAGTTTTAGACTTTGCCAATGAATCAGGCTGTGAGCAAATCATAAGTGAAGCTACTCACAGGTCTGGTAACTGCTTAGACCTCGTATACACCAATTCCCCTGGCATTATAACAAGTAAGGTTGGTTCTCCAGTTGGGTCATCTGGTTATGCCTTGATTTCATTGGTAGTGAAGACTGAGCAGCCTGTCCCTGATGTGTCTTACTCATGTAAGATTTATATGAAATCTCAAGCAGACTGGAATGGGATTTTGCATGATCTTTTTGGCTTGAATTGGTCGCAATTGTATAGTAGTGTTGCTCCTGTAGTCCCTTTGAATGAGAATCTAGTCAGCATAATTGATAGGCGTATCCCTTCTCGTGTACTAAGATACCGAGTGAAGGACAAACCATGGTTCAATGATAATTGTAGACGTGCTTATTTGGAGAAGCAGGAGGCCTATCATCTTTGGAAGGGTAATAGATCAGATTTGACCTGGAACAACTATACTCAGCTTAGAGCTTTTGCTCAAGAGAGTTCATGCTTCAACTGAGAAAGAATACAATTTAACTATAAAAGAAACACTTTCTGGTACAACCCAGGTGCATAAGTGGCAGACTACTCTTTGGTGTAGATGCAACAATTCCTCCTTTACTTAAACCAGATGGCTCAGTCACTCACTGTCCTAAGGAAAAGGCAACCCTTTTGGCAGATGTGTTTGACAGCAAGCAGAGTAATGAGAATCTCGTACTTCCTCATTCCTGTTTTCCTAAGGCTAAACTAACTAGTTTAGGTTTTCGATCTCGTGAATGCTTATGGAGGTGTAGATCCAAATGACATTTTTCCTTTGTTTTTTATAAAGACAGCAGATTCTTAGCTCCAAAGTTATCTGTTATTTTGTGCAAGTTAGCAAGAGGAGGATCTTTTAGTACTTGTTGGAGAATTGGTAATGTTACTCCACTGTGTAAATCTGTTTGTGGTAGCTCAATTCCAACTGATACCCACCCAATTTCCATAACTCACAAATTATCTAAAGTTTTAGAATGTCTTTTGGCAAAACGCCTTAATAGGTTTGCTGAAGGTAATCATCTGTTCCCTAGTTTACAATTTGGTTTTCATAAAGGCCTTGGAGCATGTGATGCCCTTCTTACAATCTCCAATGCTGTACAGAAATCCCTTGATTGTGGTCAGGAAGTTCATATGATTGGCCTCGATTTTGTTGTTGCCTTTTTGGCCGTGTTAATCATGAGGCCCTTGTTTTCAAACTCAAACAGTTGGGAGGGGGTGGGTCGTTTCTTAGCATCATTATTGAATTTTTAAGTAATAGATCGCAAAGAGTTGTTGTTGATGGGCACCATAGTGGGTATAGGAATATGATATCTGGTGTTCGTCAGGGTAGTATTCTTTGCCCATTACTTTTCATACTATATACACATGACATGTAGTTTGGTCTTGAAAACAAGCTCGTTGCATATGCAGATGATGCTACTCTCTTTGCATCAATTCCATCTCCTGAATGTAGATATAGGGTTGCTGAATCCCTTAATAGAGATCTAGCTAAAATTAGTACATGGTGCAAATTATGGGGTATGAAGTTGAATCCTAACAAAACTCAAAGTATGATTGTAAGTAGGTCAAGGACGGTGGCTCCTCAACATCCGGATCTCAGCATTGATAATGTTTCTTTAACTTTGTATGACTCTTTTAAATTTCAGATGTGAGTCTCGACAGCAAATTTACGTTTGAGAAACACATTAGGGCTGTGTCTTCTTCAATTGCACAAAAAATTGGCTTATTGAGAAAGGCTTTCAAGATTTTCGGTGATCAATCTATTCTGAAGAAGTGTTTCAATTCTTTCATTTTACCTTGTTTCGAGTATTGTTCTCCTGTCTGGTGTTCAGCTGCTGATTCTCATCTTAATTTATTGGACAGGAATTTACGGTTTATTGAATTTCTTATTCCTGATCTAGATATTAATCTTTGGCACCGTCGTTCAATTAGTTCATTATACATTTTGCATAAGATTTTTTATAATTCTGACTATCCTTTACATTCAGATCTTCCTGGACAGTTCCATCCTGTTCG
>NC_090735.1:63127383-63132383 GCF_036898095.1 Palaemon carinicauda | reverse complement strand
AACGATATCTTTAGGTTCTATCGGGAAATGTTACTTCTTAAAAAATTTAAATTTTCATTCATCATTTGGCACAATTGGCTAATAATTCCTTATCTAGCCTGACGGTTCATACCCCGTTTTCACTTGTTTGCATTTCATTTCTTTAATTCACTTATCGTTAACCCCTAATATTGGAAGCAGGTATTTTTGAACTACCATTGTATTGCATCCTAGTATATCAACTCTATAGGATAAAATAGTCATTTGCAACGTGGATGTACCTCCGCTACTTAGGCCTATCTTTCCTATCTAATATTTCCCTGTCTTTCTTTTCATCCGGCTAACTCTCTTTAATTTGTTTCTTCTGCACTATTCGGAGGATTTGAGTTTCTCTTTCTTTGTGCCGGAGGGGCATTCTGAGAAGTGTTTTCTTTTATTTCGTTATGGGATTCTTTATTTTTGTCTATCTTTCTGCCCTGTATGTCCTCCCCTTTTACAAGATTTAGCCTCATTAACTCTGGGGTAATTTGTGCCTCCATTATAGTCTACGGTTGTAAATTCCCAGAAACTATTTGAATTGTTTTGAGTTTCATTAGTAGGATTTGTGGCTATTTGTTCCTTAGATTTTACCTCCTGGTTTCCTGCCGTTGTTGCCAATTTCCCTTTCTCTTCATAAAAACCTATATCTAGGATGCTGTTTGTCACGTAAGTTAATGCCTCATCTAAGTCTGCATAAAGGGAATTGTCATTAGAAATAAATTTTACCTTGATCAAAGGAATCATATCCTTTACTGTTGCTACGTGATCCTCCATTTGTGTGGCTAACTCATTCATCGAGCCACCCTCATATCTTGCCGATAGGAACTTGTGTAGATTAGTTAACCTTTCTGTCTCTGGCTGATCGTCATATTTGCCTGTATTTTTTTTTAAACTCGCTAAAAGTTGCTACATTTTCAAATTCCTTACCATTCAAGGTTGTGTGAGCATCACCTACATTTGTCTTCGCTGTTAATATAACCCTTTGATTTTTGCTATTTCCTCATTTATTCCCAATCTAGCTATTCTATTTTCAGTACCAGCTAACCACTTATCAACTGTATATTTCTTTAACCTTCTTTTATATGTATTGTTCCTATCTATTTTACCTCAAAACTTTGTGTTAAGTTTCCTTATTGAATTCATGTTAGCAGGGTTAGTTACTGGGTTAATTCTTTAAACTCACGCCTTATGGAAAGTTGCTCGTTTGTGTAATTCTAAATCATATTTCACTCCAATACAATTTAGTATAGGGAGGATATCACATCTGTGAAGAATTTTTCTTCACTCTTCTTCCTTTCGTATTTTAGGCTCTCTTCTATTATTATAGTTACTCCTTAAACTTTTGCTCCCATACTCACATTAAGTTTTCTTTACCGAAACATCGGGAGAACTATTTTAAACTTACTAAACTTTTTTACCGCGTAAATACGCACAGTAAAAGTCCTACACGGGGGTACGGTGGTTATTTCCTCAAACTACGTGTGTCGAGATAAATTATTAAACTTATTTTAAATATGATTTTAATACTGCTGACTTTAATGCAGCTTTTATCTCTTAGTACTAATTCAAGTCTCTTAAGTTTGAGATTTATGCCCATCGCACCAGCCCATTATTGATTGCTAAATTAGGTTATTAATTTTTAGCAAGCCAGAATAGGTAGGATTATTGTATATATATATTCCCTTAGAGCAGCAAGATTTCTCTAAATATGCTGTACAAAATCCTGCCTCCTACTCACTCCTTACCACATTGTTGTCCTGTCCTAAAGTCCCGATATGGCACCTCCACTGGGTTACTCACGCATCATGACCCTCACTTATTTGAAAGGTGAAGACAGGTGAACCCACGTGAACCAAGCGTCACCCCATTCGTTTAGGAGTCATAGTTGTGACTGGTGTGGTGACCAACATGGTCAGTGAATCTTTGCACCTCTCGCTGCCCCCCCCCCCCCTCCCCCCCTTCCCCCGAACTCGACTTACACCAGGACCTGATAGCTGGAGATAGGGAAGGAGACAAGTCTGGGAGACCCTATGTACCACAAGCGAGGATTCCAGGGGTGGGCCAGTCAAGGGTGCAAACTGTGCAAACTATTCGGTCGAAGGCAACTCAATCAACAGCCATTTAAGGACAAGGGCTGTTTTCTGTGAGGAGTGTAGGTAAAAATACGTTTCCACGAGTTTTCCCCCATTTTAGCTTAGACTAATTTTTACTTGATTTAGGTTTAGCTGGCTGTTACATATTTCGGGTTGTGTGCGGTGGGATTGTGTGTACAGTTTTTGCATATAATTTTTGCTTTTGAGACTAGCACAGTCTCTGGGTCACAGGGTCTTGTGTCCTACTCCATTTCAATTGTTAACCATTGCAGAAGGCCACGAGTTTAAGCAACCATATTTTTTATTATTTTGCATTTCCTTTTATTAAATTTTGTTTTGTTTGACCCCTTTTACTTGATGTTAAGATGCCCGTTTCGTTAATGTGAATTTGTGTAATAAAGCAAGATTAGGTTGATTACCACTTCATATTTCTAGTCCTTCATTTATTTGATTATGTCTATTATGATTCTTTAATCTTGAAACAGTATACCCGATATATTGGAAGGAGTAAGCAAGTCTGAGTAATAGTGTGTTAGCGAGTGACTTGGTATATAATCTATGCTTCGAAGGTAAAGATCCATATCTTTAACTTTTACTTTACACTACATCACTGCTCCTATCCATTGCCATTGCCTCAATAAATACTTAACGTAAGATTCCTGTCCAGCATCTCACTGGGGTCACTGGTACGGAGCCGCAACAGAGCCTAAGAGCGTAGATGACCTTAGACCTGACAAAGCTAGAGTAGGCCATCAAATTACTTTTATTTCACGTGTGGAGTTTTCAGTCCTCTGGATAGAGTACAGTTCTTTTGCATTCGAGTGAAGGTTCGTGAACTACATCATAAAGTTATTAACAGTGTGTTTGTGCCTTGAGTGATTGTGCTCCTTTTCCTCTCCTGCTGATCTTTTAGGAACTGACGTAGGGAAAAACAAGTTCCCACTCAACAATTAAATAAAAAAATTCCCCACAACATCATCATCACTTATACAATAATCACATGTTGTGAATATGATCATGATGTCATGTTTAATAATCATGTTGTATTTATGATCATGAAGTGCTTATCACTGAATGTTAATCATTATGATTATAGCAATATAGTGGTAATTATTATTATTATTATTATTATTACTTACTAAGCTACAACCCTAGTTGGAAAAGCAGTATGCTATAAGCCCAGGGGCTCCAACAGGGAAAATAGCTCAGTGCGGAAAGGAAAAAAGGAAAATAAAATATTCTAAGAAGAGTAACAACAATAAATATCTCCTATATAAACTATAAAAACTTTAACAAAACAAGAGGAAGAGAAATAAGATAGGAGAGTGTGCTCGAGTGTACCCTCAAGCAAGAGAACTCTAACCCAAGACAGTGAAAGGCCATGGTACAGAGGCTATGGCACTACCCAAGACTAGAGAACAGTGGTTTGATTTTGGAGTGTCCTTCTCCTAGAAGAGCTGCTTACCATAGCTAAAGAGTCTCTTCTACCCTTACCAAGAGGAAAGTGGCACTGAACAATTACAGTGCAGTAACCCCTTGGGTGATGAAGAATTGTTTGGTAATCTGTGTTGTCAGGTGTATGAGGATAGAGGAGAATATGTAAAGAATATGCCAGACTATTCAGTGTGTATGTAGGCAAAGGGAAAATGAACCGTAACCAGAGAGGAGGATCCAATGTAGTACTGTCTGGCCAGTCAAAAGACCCCATAACTCTCTAGCGGTAGTATCTCAATTATGGTCATATTATAATTATGGTGTTTGCAATCATGTGTGTTACTAATCATGTGGTTGTGATTACATCATATTGTGGTCTTTATTATTATGTGGCGACGTTTACCTTACCCTTACACATGGTTTTTGCGTTCACAGATGCGTATGGCCCACTGCAAATCAAATAATTTGCAATGAGTGCCAAGAAGCAGAAGTACATTGAAGATTACATTCGATTTGGATTTGTGTCCCTCCAAAAGGGTGACGAGTTTCCACAGTGTGTGATATGTTACAAGACTGAGCAATGATAGAATGCGGCCCTCATGCCTGGAATGCCACTTGAGTACAACACACCGTGCTTTAAGTGACAAGCCCAAAGCATTCTTTGAAACAAAAAACACACCTGGAAGCAAGGTAAGTTGGACGACAGTGGGTCATTTCGGCAACAAACTGCAAAGAGCAAAAAGAGCCTTAACATTGGAGAGTCTCTCATAAAACCAAGTATACTATGTGCAGCAGAACTGGTTCTGGGGAAAGATATTGCAAACAAGCTTTCCCAGATTTCTCAGCCAAATAATACAGCCAAGAAAAGGATAGATGAATTGTCTAAAGATATCAAAGATCAAACTCTCAACCAAGGCTCCCCTGATATCGCTCAGTGTCGCAGTTACTGATGTATGCTCGTTTTGTGTCAGGCAACAATATAAAAGAAGAAATTATGTTCTGTCACCCGATGGAAAGTTGCACAATAGCAGAAGCTATTTTTCATGATACATCAAACTTTTTTCAGGAAATTCAACTTTCTTGGGAATCGTTGGTAGGGGTGTGTACTGACAGAGCTCCAGCCATGCGTGGTCTGTGGTTTGGGTTCGTCACAAAGGTGAAAGAAAAAATCCCTCTGTAATGAGTGCACACTGCATACTTCATCGTGAAGCCTTAGCATCCAGAACTTTGCCTGCTGAGATGGTGGATATCTTGAATGTGGCTATCAAGGTAGTCAACTTCATCAAAGCTGGAGCCTTAAACAATCGTCTCTTCAAACTACTGTGTAAGGATATGGAATCCGAACATGAAGCCTTGCCTTTTCACACGAATGTGTAATGGCTATTAAAAGGGAACATGCTTGGATGGCTTTATGAGCTACTAGAAGAAGTAGCAATATTTCTAGATTCACATCAG
>NC_090735.1:63042383-63122383 GCF_036898095.1 Palaemon carinicauda | reverse complement strand
ACGTAAGTTTCAGCAGCGGCAGTGTCAGCAGAAGCAGCCTCGCCATGCAGGGAAACGCTTTTCAGGGCGAAGCGTTTCTGAAACTTCGCGAACCATCCTTTGCTGGCGGAAAAACGTTGTTTCTGAGGCTGGGAATCAGTGGATGTCCCTGGTTGAGGATCATCTGCATCATCATCTTCTTCAGCATGGTTGCCGTCGTCGTCTTGAGGTTCTTTTGCAGCAAAATTCTCATACAAGCTCAAAGCCTTTGTTCGGATGGTGTTCGTATCCAAGGCTATGTTCTTCTTCCGGCAGTCGGCAATCCACACAGCTAAATCACCTTCCATGCGTACGATCGTTTTATTACGCGTTGTAACGACTCGCTTCGCTGATCTGCTAAAGGTGATCGCAGCCGTCTTTCTAATGTTCGCCTCGTCCTTCTTGATATAGCGAACGGTGGATTCGTTGATTCCAAAATGGCGGGCTGCGGCCGCGTAACTTCTACCGTCTTTTAACATATCGAGAAGCGTAACCTTCTCAGCAATCGTCATCATCCTTCGGTGGCGTTTAGGCTCACTACTAGCCTTAGTAAAAGCAGAACGCTTGGGAGGCATTGTACAGTAGGATTTAACAAAAAGTTCAACTTAAAACAGTCGCACACAGCACAGATAAAACTTCACAAACTTAAGAACGTCTACTCAGCGATACGCCGTAAGAGAAAGTGGACGACCCGTGCCCCGCGAGAACCCAAATGCTGCGGGTTGGAGATGAGGGCAAAACACCAATCACAGGCTAGATAACAAAACTTGAGTTCTGATTCATCATCTATCAGCGCTTGAACCAATCACAACCCATCTTACAGTATATGATGCGTAGGTTACCAACTCAAAGTACAAGATACCCCGCGTATACCGTACGTACAGTATTAATAAATAATAATAATAAATAATGATAATAATACTGTACAGTAATAATGATAATAATAATGATAATAATAATAACAATAATAATTTTATTAACAACAACAACAATAATAATAATAATAACAATAATAATAATAGCTTTACGTATGTTATTTTATTCTTTTTAGGATGTGTCTCTCTCTCTCTCTCTCTCTCTCTCTCTCTCTCTCTCTCTCTCTCTCTCTCTCTCTCTCTCGTACGCTTATTCGAAATGTGATTTTTGCAAGAAAGAATACTGTATTATTGGATGCAGTACTACGTACGTATACATACAAAAGAATCATGGAAAAGATGCACATCCATTACATTGGTAGTACAGTAGTAGCCATCAGCAGCCTTACACCATTTTAATATGGTATGACTGCATCTGATTTGCGTTTCATGTTCGATTTAATTTTACTACGTACTGTATACAGTACTGTATTATCGTATGATCACATTCTCTTTTCGTGTTTTATTTCTTTCTGTGCTGAATTATATATCATATGAAATGCAATGAACAATCAGTAAGAGCAGATATTACTAATTACAGTATTAATGGAATTACAGGTAACGAAATATCGTATTTGGGGGTCTTCAGATTTCGCGGTATTATCGAAATTTCCGGAAAATCCGCGATATATATATATATATATGGCTTATGGAAAAAACCCGCGAAGTGGTGAATCCGCGATGGTCGAACCGCGAAGTAGCGAGGGTTCACTGTAGATCTCAAAGAGTTGTTGTTGATGGGCACCATAGTGATTATAGAAATTTGATATCCGGTGTTGCACAGGGTAGTGTTCTTGGCCCATTACTTTTCATATTATATACACATGACATGTGGTTTGGCCTAGAAAACAAGCTTGTTGCATATGCAGATGATGCTACTCTCTTTGCATCAATTTCATCCCCTGAATGTAGATCTGGGGTTGGTGAATCCCTTAATGGAGATTTAGCTAGAGTTAGTGCAGGGTGCAAATTATGGGGTATGAAGTTGAATCCTAACAAAACTCAAAGTATGATTGTAAGTAGGTCAAGGACGGTGGCTCCTCAACATCCGAATTTCAGTATTGATAATGTTTCTTTAAATTTGTATGACTCTTTCAAAATTTTAGGTGTGATTCTTGACAGCAAATTTACTTTTGAGAAACATATAAGGTTTGTGTCTTCTTCAATTGCACAAAAAATAGGCTTATTGAGAAAGTCTTTCAAGATTTTCGGTGATCAATCTATTCTGAAGAAGTGTTTTAATTCTTTCATTCTACCTTGTTTTGAGTATTGTTCTCCTGTCTGGTGTTCAGCTGCTGATTCTCATCTTAATTTGTTGGACAGAAACTTACTGTCTATTGAATTTCTTATTCCTGATCTAGATATTAATCTCTGGCACCGTCGTTCAATTAGTTCATTATGCATGTTGCATAAGATTTTTCATAACTCTGACCATCCTTTACATTCAGATCTCCCTGGACAATTCTATCCTGTTCGTAATACTAGGCAGGCAGTTAATTCTAATAGCCAGGGCTTCTCCATCATGAGGCTCAATACTACGCAGTACTCTAGAAGTTTTATTCCAGCTGTTACCAAGTTGTGGAATAATCTTCCTAATCGGGTAGTTGAATCAGTAGAATTTCAAAAGTTCAAAGTTGGAGCAAATGCTTTTTTGTTGACCAGGTGGACATGAGTCTTTTTATAGTTTATTTATGACATATTTGTTTTTGATGTTGTTAATAGTTTATATGTGACATGTCTGTTTTGACGTTGTTACTTTTTTTAGAATAATTTATTGTTAATTTGTTCTCTTCATTTATTTATTTCCTTTCCTCAATGGGCTATTTTTCCCTGTTGGAGCCCATGGGCTTATAGCATCTTGCTTTTCCAACTAGGGTTGTAGCTTGGACATTAATAATAATAATAATAATAATAATAATAATCAGAAAAGGAAGTTACAGAAAGTGGAGAATGAATTTGTGAAATATAGTTTTGACGTCGTGGCCCTAACTGTATATACACTGTATATATACTCAGGAAGAAGAAATAGAGTTCGAAGAGAAGGGGTAGGAATGATGATGACACCAAGAGCAGAAACTGCATTAGAGGTGTAAATAGTAGATTGTTACTTGCAAAGTTCAAATCAAAGCAGTGCAATATGAGTATTATACACCAACAAATTATTCCCCCTGAAGAAAGGAAAGATGAATACTATGAAGAACTGCAGAGTGCAATAGATGAGATCCCAGAGAGAGAGATTAAAATTGTGATTAGTGCATTCAATGCTAAAGTTGGAAGGAATAATCAAGGTTTAGAGAATGTGTTTGGTGTTGAGGGCCTTGGCATAGTTGCAAATGAAAATGGGGCTCACTTTATAAGTTTTTGTTCAATAAACAATTTTGTTATTGGAGGTACTCTTATCCAGCACAAGGACATCCATAAATATAGATGGACTTCACAATGTGGCAATTACAAAAATCAAATAGATCACATAGCCGTTAATAAAGAGAGAAGGAGGACTCTGAGAAATGTAAGAAGCTATAGAGGTGTGGATATTGGTAATGATCACCAGCTCCTCATTAAAACTGAAAGCATCCAACTGAAATGTACCTAGGTTTCATACAACTAAGCTTTTAGAAGATGAGCACAGAGAAACCTTTGCAATTGAATAAAGGAATTGATTTGCAGTCTTAGAGACTTTAAGAGATGAGTATCAAACAATTAATGGTACTCGTGCTTGCTCAGGCCGAAGACAGCATAGGAGAAGGGACATTGAAGCAGGCACCCACAGAGTTCAAAGCTTCTTGGGGATGGTTTGAAAAATTTAGGAGATGGTGTTGCGGTATGGGAAGTCTGCCAGCTCGGTCACGAAAGTTGCCGAAGCTCTTGTTAAGAAATTTGATGAAAAGACTCTCCTGGAAGGCTACAGTCAGCAGCATGTCTTCAACTGCGATAAAACTGGGCTTTTTTGGAAGAAAAGGCCTCGTCGGACGTTCATTACGACGAAGAAAAGAAGCTACTTGGTCATAAGCCTGTGAAGGATAGGGTTACCCTTGCACTCTGTGCAAAGCCTAGTGGGGATTGCAAGAGGAAGCCCCTGCTGGTGTATCATTCCTAGACTCTTCGAGCCTTCAAGGCCCACAAAGTGATTAAGGAGAAGATTCTGGTTTTGTGGAGGGCTAATGCAAAAGCCTGGGTAACAAGATACTTTTTCGGACCGACTGTGAGAAAATATTTGGAGAAGTGCCTCCCCCTGAAATGCCTCCTGGTGTTGGACAGTGCCCCTGCTCACCCTCCTGGCCTCGAGGTGATATCAAAGCTGATTTTTCCTTCATGAAGGTTCTCTATCTTTCTGCTTAGTAAAACATCTCCTTCAGCCCATGTACCAGCAAGTGATTTCAAACTTTAAGAAGCTCTACACGAAATATCTTTTCAAGAGATGTTTCAAAATCACTGACAGCGCAAACCTCACTGCGGAAATTTTGGAATGAGCATTTCGATGTTGTGATATGCCTTAGACTCATCAAAGAAGCTTGGCGGGAGGTTTAGAGGCGCACCTTGAACTCTTCGTGGAAGATGCTATGGCCTGGTGCCATCTCTGCACGATATTTCGAGGGCTTCCACGCAGGCCAAGTTGAAGCCGATGCTGAAAAAGTTGATGATCCTGAACTTGGCGAGGTTGCCAAGATCGTTAGACTTGGGGTGTTCATGGATCTGGAAGTTGATGAGGACGACATTAGTGAGTTTCTCGAGGAGCACCAAGAGGAACTTATGATGTACGACTTGAAGGAGTAGGAGGCTTTGCAAATGAACGCAATTCAGGAACAGTTCTTTAGTGGTGACATGGAGGAGGATGACCCTATGACAACAGCAGAAATCAAGGAGGCTCTAGCTGATTTTCATAAAGTGCAATCTTTTGTAGAAAAGAGACACAGAAAAAGTTCACACAGGTCGTCTTCTTGAGCAGCTTAACGACATTTGCATGAGTCAGTTTAGGAACATTTTTAGAAGCAGTCAGAAACAAGTTTCCTTGGAAATTTATTTTTCAAATAGGCCTTCGGTACTAGTAGGCCAAGAGGAAGCTGGAAGTGACCCAAAAAGAAAGAAAAGTGGTAGTGATGAAGAAAAAAGTTAAATTTAGACATTACAAAACGTAAAGTGAAAAAATACAAAATTAAAAAAAGGCAAAATAAAAAAATAATAATTTCAAGGTTATCGTAGTGTTGATATTTTCTGCCATTTGCTAATGTGTTTCCTAAAATTAAGTGTTAATCTTTTCTGCCAATTATTAATGTTCTTTAAAGTTAAGTGTGTATGTTTTTTTCCACTTGTTAATGTTTTCTGCTGAATGTCATCCTCCTCTACCATCTAGCTGCTTCGCTCTCGGACATCGCCTCACTCCAAAAGCAAGGGTCCCCATTTTTATTACTGTATTTTCCATTTATTATTGCATTGTTGTACTGTGTGCTCTAATTATATGTTTACTTTACAGGTTATTATTGAATTATGCAAATGGCTATAAATTACTGTATTTCATTAAGTTTAGTGGAGTTTAGCCCTATTACAAACATTTGATACTGTGTTTTTGTAGGGCTTAGAACGAATTCGGCTATTTAAATGTAAAAGGGGACTCACAATGCAGGAATCACGGTATGAAAGCCACTATGTAACCAATTAATTTTTTATTGAGAGGCATTACTTTAGTTTTTAACACGTTAAATACGCTAGCAAGATCCAATTCATTGTAACTTCCCACATAGATTGTGGAGATAAACATGCAAGCTTGGTCCATATACAGTTTACACTTACACACGTTAGACGATAAGCCCACTTGTACAAAATATAGAACATTTATAGAAAATTATTATACAGCGTTTTGATCTTCAGAGCATGGTCCATTGGGAGTTAACTCTGTATTCATTTTGTATTCTAAAGAGTACATACAGTATAAGTTGAAGGCATAAAAACTTTTATTTGTGTTCCATTTACCGGAATCCAGACATGGATGATTTTATCTTTGATTGTCTTCTTACCATTATGGCTAGGATACAAGATGATAGAAAGCCTTCTTTTGTCTTTGTTGGTGATTTTAATGCTCACCGAAGGGAGTGGTTAAGTTCTATCTCTCCTACCGATCGCCATGGCTTAAGAGCTTTAGACTTTGCCTCGGAATCAGGCTGTGAGCAAATCATAAATGAAGTTACTCACAGGTCTGGTAATTGCTAGGACCTCGTATACACTGACTCCCCTGGCGTTATAACTAGTAAGGTTGGTTCTCCAGTCGGGACATCTGATCGTGCCTTGATTTCATTAGTAGTGAAGACTGAGCAGCCTGTCCCTGATATATCATACTCTTGTGAAATTTATATGAAATGGCAAGCAGACTGGAATGGGATTTTGCATGATCTTTTGTGTTTGAATTGGTCACAATTATATAGTAGTGTAGATCTTGTTGTCCCTTTGAATGAGAATTGATAGTCGTATCCCTTCTCGTGTGCTAAGATACCGAGTGAAGGACAAACCGTGGTTCAATGATGATTGTATACGTGCTTATTTGGAGAAGCAGGAAGCTTATCATCTTTGGAAGGGTAACAGATCAGATTTGACCTGGAACAACTATACTCAGAGAGTTTATGCCTGAACTGAAAAGGAGTACAATTTAACCATAAAAGAAACCCTTTTTGGTACAACTCAGGAACATAAATGGTGGTCTACCCTTAAAACTGCACTCTTTTGTGTAAATGCAACAGTTCCTCCTTTACTTAAACCAGATGGCTCAGTCCCTTACTGTCCAAAGGAAAAGACAACCATGTTGGCTGATGTTTTTGACAGTAAACAGAGTAATGAAAAACTTGAACTTCCTCATTCATGTTTTCCTGAGGCTAAACTAACTAGTTTAGCTTTTCGATCTCGTGAGATTAAAGCTCTGTTGATGGACCTTGATGCTTATGGAGGTGTAGACCCAAATGGCAATTTTCCTTTGTTTTTTATAAAGACAGCAGATTTCTTAGCTCCAAAGTTATCTGTTATTTTGCGCAAGTTAGCAAGAAGAGGAGCTTTTAGCACTTGTTGGAGAATTGATAATGTTACTCCTCTATGTAAATGTGTTTGTGGTAGCTCAAGTCCCACTGATTACCGCCCAATTTCCATAACTCCCATATTATCAAAAGTTTTTGAACGTCTTCTGGCAAAACGTCTTAATAGGTTTGCTGAAGGTAATCATCTATTCCCTGGTTTGCAATTTGGTTTTCGTAAAGGCCTTGGAGCATATGATGCTCTTCTTACAATCTCCAATGCTGTACAGAAATCCCTTGATTGTGGTCAGGAAGTTCATATGATTGGCCTTGATTTTAGTGCTGGCTTTGATCGTGTTAATCATGAGGCCCTTGTTTTCAAACTTAAACAGTTGGCAGTGGGTGGGTCGTTTCTTAGCATTATTATCGATTTTTTAAGAGATAGATCTCAAAGAGTTGTTGTTGATGGGCACCATAGTGAGTATAGGAATGTGATATCCGGTGTTCCACTGGGTAGTGTTCTTTGCCCATTACTTTTCATACTATGTAGTAGGCCTAGAAAACAAGCTTGTTGCATATGCAGATGATGTTACTCTCTTTGCATCAATTCCATCCCCTGAATGTAGATATAGGGTTGGTGAATCCCTTAATAGAGATTTAGCTAAAATTAGTGCATGGTGCAAATTATGGGGTATGAAGTTGAATCCTAATAAAACTCAAAGTATGATTGTAAGTAGGTCAAGGACGGTGGCTCCTCAACATCCAGATCTCAGTATTGATAATGTTTCTTTAAATTTGTATGACTTTTAAAATTTTAGGTGTGATTCTCGACAGAAAATTTACTTTTGGGAAACACATTAGGTCTGTGTCTTCTTCAATTACACAAAAAAATAGGCTTATTGAGAAAGTCTTACAAGATTTTCGGTGATCAATCTATTCTGAAGAAGTGTTTTAATTCTTTCATTCTACCTTGTTTCGAGTATTGTTCTCCTGTCTGGTGTTCAGCTGCTGATTCTCATCTTAATTTGTTGGACAGAAACTTACGGTCTATTAAATTTCTTATTCCTGATCTAGATATTAATCTTTGGCACCGTCGTTCAATTAGTTCATTATGCATGTTGCATAAGATTTTTTTTTTTATAATTCTGACCATCCTTTACATTCAGATCTCCCTGGACAATTCTATCCTGTTCGTAATACTAGGCAGGCAGTTAATTCTAATAGCCAGGCCTTCTCCATCATGAGGCTCAATGCTACACAGTATTCTAGAAGTTTTACTCCAGCTGTTACCAAGTTGTGGTATGATCTTTCTAATCGGGTAGTTGAATCAGTAGAACTTCAAAAGTTCAAAGGTGGAGCAAATGTTTTTATGTTGTCCAGGCTGACATGAGTCTTTTTATAGTTTATATATGACATGTCTGTTTTTTGAGGCTGTTAATAGTTTATATAGGACATTTCTGTTTTGACGTTGTTACTGTTTTTAGAATGATGTATTGTTAATTTATTCTCATCAGTTATTTATATCCTTATTTACTTTACTCACTGGGCTATTTTTCCCTATTGGAGCCCTTGGGCTTATAGCATCTTGCTTTTCCAACTAGGGTTGTAGCTTGGCTAGTAATAACAATAATAATAATACCAGCTCATGATACAGTTATTCTGTCAAATACCCTGTTACTCAAACTTCAGTTATTGTATTCTATATATATATATATATATATATATATATATATATATATATATATATATATATATATATATATATATATATATATATATATATTAACTGGATTCTATTTTTAAGATATGGAAAATTTAGTGCAGTTACTTATGTTCCAGTGTTCAAGTTTATTCTCTTGTAGCTACTCAGTTATGGCTATTCATAATAAAATTTCATAATGCTCACTATTAATTTGCAATATGTACTATTATGAAAAACTATTCCCAATAGATCTAGGGAGAATTAAGAAACTGATGTTTAGGTTTGTGATATGGTTATTTCTTTAAACTATAAGAATTTGAGGTGTAGGTCTAATCTTTCAATGATGTCAACATTTGATATGTAAACTGATGTTGAATTGTTTCTTCTATATTGCAACGGACTGTTTAAGCCTTACATTTCATTTCAAATATCATCTGTAACAGATTTTCATTTAAGTAAGATGTGAGGTCTATTAATTAGAACTGTTCATGATTAAAAAGTAATAGATGATGCATTGTCATGATGTCCTGGGATCTTTACTGTATGATGAATACAGTACAGCACTGTACATCTTTTATCAGAGAGATCATCACTCAAAAAATGTCTCTTGTTTTTTAATCACTTGGACCCACTAGAAGCATGCCATCAGTCCCCTTTATTTAATTAATCAATTACAAAGATCTTGGAGCTTCACCTCAAATATGGCTGTTAGGAAGTATAGTTAGCTACATGAAATTGTTTGTTTTTCAAATACAAGAAGTGAATTAACTGAAAATCACAAATTATTTTCACATTTGGAAATCTGCAGAAATAAAGTTCCTTGAATGATGTTTTAATGTGTAAATAGTGTTATTTTAATATTTCTTATTACTTTACATGTATTACTAATTCAGTATCTAGAAAGTAATGCAGAAGAGCAAATTAATAACAGAAAGGTTAGCTTGTATGGGAAATTGAGTATATGAATCAGACTACTGTAGTACAGTGGTAACGTGTTTGCCTAGCATTCGCATGCCTGCAGATCGATCCCAGCCTAGGACCGTGCATTTAATCTGTTTACTGGGGAGGCCACAGCTGTGGTTGGGCACCACAGTGATGGATTGGGCTTGCCCGGTTGATGTTCTGGTGAGCATCTAGTCTGATGAAACTGAAACCAGTCACCTTTGACCTTTCAACTTTTAAGAAGTAGCTTACTTTAAGGTCAATTAATTTGTCAAATTCATTGGTTGTATGAGGGTTTGAAGATACAAGTGTTGAATGAGGTGAGCATACTGCATGTACAGTTCTGTAAGCCTTTTAAATGCATGTACTTCTATTACAGAGTAATGTACTGTATAGTTTTTTTGTTACTTTTCCATTCAGATCGTGCATCTTCGGCATTCTAATGAGAGGCAGTAAACCTACTCCATTTGTGCCTTTCTTGTTTGCATTTTTAACAAGTGTTTACAATGGAATTCTACATGGGCAATATTTCACAAACTATTACCAATATAATGATGGAACATGGCTTATGCTACCAAACTTTTGGATTGGTGAGTATCGTCTTTTTCAGAAAAGTACATTCAACAAAATTTAATAACATTAAATGTGTTGGTAATCTGGAATGCACATAGTTTATTTTGTATTCTCAAGTCAGCGAGTCCTCTCTTTTCCTAAGAGCTTTTTTTTTAAGTAATGAGAGGAAAACAACCAAAGTAGTGTATTCTAGAAATACTTGAAGCAAAAAATAATAGTTTGTTTATAGAGAGCAACTTACATATAAACAATAATTATGTCAAGGAAAACTTTACTGCATAAAGGGTGATAAACAATATGAATCTTTTACTATGAATGGAAAGATGGAAATTTTTCTCCACTCAAACTGGAGGGCTCGCTGACTTGGGGAAGAGAGAAAGATTTCAGCATTGGCAAAGTCTAATGATATTTATGAACTATGAACTGTAAGATATTCTTTGAGGAAGCTGTAATAACAATTTTACTTCATTGCAATTTTAATGTTTTTATTCTGTAATACTTGCATAAGGTACAAAATATACTCATACAGAAAGTGATGGTAATATATCATAAATCAATCTTTAGAATAAATCCATTGATAACTATGCCTAAAGAATTTGGGATGAATGTAGGCTTCTATCTGGGATTAACAATGGATCTGTTGTTATTTATCTGACCAAATGTGGAAGTTAATAAGGAATGCAGAAGGGAAGGTATGTTAGTTGATATATGCAAGTAAAGAACCTGGTGTTACAAGGTAACCGAGAGAAGAGGTTGCTAAAATGAATGTAAAATCACTCATAAAGTGTTATTGTTGTTACTATCTAAGCTACAACCCTAGTTGGAAAAGCAGGAGGTTAGCAGCCCAAAGGCTACAACTTGGAAAAATAGCCTACTGAGAAAAAGAAATAGTTTAACTACAAAAGAAATAATGAATATTTAAAATGTATTTTAAAAAAACTAGCAACATTAAAATAAATCTTTTATATATAAACTAGAAAAACTTAAAAGGAAAAAAAAAAGAAAAAACGAGAAGGCAAAATAAGTAAGAATACTGTAGTCTGCCCTCAAGTAAGAGAATTTTACTCCAAGACAGTGGAGGACCATGGTGCAGAGGCTATGGTACTACCCAAAACTAGAGAGCAATGGTTTGATTTTGGAGTGACCTAATAGAAGAGCTGCTTACCGAAGTTAGAGTCTCATCTACATTTACCTAGAGGAAAGTAGCCACTGAACAATTACATTGCAGTAGTTAACCCCATTGAGCGAAGAAGAATTGTTTGGCAATCTCAATGTTGTCAGGTGTATAAGGACAGAGGGGAATGTGGAAAGAATAGGCCAGAGAATTTTGTGTATGAGTAGGCAATGGGAAAATGAGTTGTAACAAGAGAGAGGGATCTTGTGTAGTACTGTCTGGCCGTTCAAAGGACCCTATAACTCTAGTATCTCAACAAGTAGCTGGTGCCCTGACCAACCTACTGCATGCCTACAGAATGGAAGCAAAGTGATGAAGTTATATGGATATTTTGTGAAAAGTGAAAGAGAAAGTGTAACATGTATCCAATGTAGCAAATGTCACTGGAATTGCTTAGGATTGCAAGTGTAATTGGAGTGAAGGATTTTGCAATAGATAGTTATAGTGTAAGGAGGGAGGGTGGGAAATATTAAAGGTAAGCACTAGAGGAGGCAGAACATACTAATACAAACCCTTTCGCTCTTAATTAGGAAATATACTTTTGGTGAAGCTGGAAGCCTAGCCATAAGACTACCCCACCACTAGTTAGGAGGGTTGGTAGGGGGTACTACCAGCTACACCACTCACACACACACGTGACACTCCTGTGTTCCTCGTTACTTTTGCTTTTAGCTCGGTAGAGAGCGGGCGTTTACTCTTTCTCCCGCTTTACCTTACTGACTGGCCATTTGAATAATCAATTTGCTTTCTTTAATTTTTCTTTTCAGGTGTGAGTGTGTTTAGTGGCTGGAATGCAGACTTGTCCTGGACCAACGCAGATGCGGCACCTTCATGCCTTTGGTCGACACAGACCTTCACTCCATTTACCTGGCCTGCAGACAACGACCTTGCACTCAGGAAGATAATTGCCCTGCATGCCGGGAGTGGTCATCCTCCCAGGGGGAGAGGTTTGGTAGAAGGCGAAAATAGAAGTCGAAGAGTGAAGAAAAACCCTACTTCCTTCTTTCGATTCTTGACCTCTGCCCGAAGCTTTTACTTGATTGGCCTTATCAGGGAACGATCGAGCAGAAGCGGTGACCCCTTAACACCTGGAGGACCCCTAGGAAAGGACTTTGCCACTTCCACTAGCGAAGTGGCATAACCCTCCACCTCAGGGGGGTTCTTTTCCAGTTGACAATGTTCTGCAGCTATGGCCTTCCTTGGGGGTCGCTGGTCATTTTCCCTTTGTCTACACACACACCAAATAGTCTGGCCTATTCTTTATATATTCTCCTGTGTCCTCGTACACCTGAGAATACTGAAATTACCAAACAATTCTTCTTCACCCAAGGGGTTACTGCACTGTAATTGTTCAGTGGCCTCTTTCCTCTTGGTAAGGGTAGAAGGGACTCTTTAGCTATGGTAAGCAGCTCTTCTAGGAGAAGGACACTCCAAAATCAAACCTTTGTTCTCTGCCTTAGGTAGTGCCTTGGCCTCTGTACCATGGTCTTCCATTATCTTGGGTTGAGTTCTCTTTCTTGAGGGTACACTCGGACACACTATTCTATCTTATTTCACTTCCTCTTGTTTTGTTAAAGTTTTTATAGTTTATATAAGAAATATTTATTTTAATGTTACTGTTTTTAAACTATTTTATTTTTCCTTATTTCCTTTCCTCACTGGACTATTTTCCCTGTTGGAGCCCCTGAGCTTATAGCATTCTGCTTTTCCAACTAGGGTTGTAGCTTAGCAATTAATAATAATAATAATAATAATTATGATAATAATAATAATAATAATAATAATAATAATAATAATAATAATAATAATAATGAGGAGGAGGGTCTTCTCTTGCAGTTGGGGGCTCAGAGGAAGCACACACTGGGTCTTCAGAGATGGATCTTGGTCCGCCTCCTAGGGACTCCGAAGGTCTTGCACCCATGGAGTCTCTAATGCCCATTTCTGTGATAGTACCTACAGCGTCTCTGTCGTCAAGGGACCAGCCCAGGGCCTCCCTTCCTTAGTGCGCTGACGACAGTGCACTTCCTCGTTCTGAGTTCGCTGAGTCGGTGGGAGTGCAAAGTCTAAAGCTTGTTGCTGCACCTCTCGGTGGACACCTTTCCAGTTTTGAGGTTTCAGGCTTCCCTGATTGGTCTCTGCTCCGTGGAGCGACGAGAAGGATGTTGGACTCATCCATGCCTTTCTCTAGCCCCTTGAAGCCTAGTTTTTTGGAGCGAGATGACGAAGTAGCCTGCAAACTTGGTGCAGTAGCCTTACCTTGCCGGAGAGTTCGGCGCTTTCAGCGAGCATCAACCTTCACTTGTCCATCCAGCTCGTCTCGCCAAGCAGTCGTCGTGCCCCAGGAGCGTACAACGTGACCAGTCTATGCACCAACAGAAGGTTCATGTCGATGGTGACCAGCAATTGCCTTCGCTAGGTCATGAGACCGACAACAGAGATCATCGACTTGCAGAGACTTTTACGAGACAGTGGTCTTCCCTCTCATGAGCGGGAGCCAGCATGTGACCAGAGTCTTTCGCGCGAGTACTCATTAACTTGCCATCACTCTTCAGCACACCGTCACCTTCTAGTAGGCTGCCGTTCTTCTGCGCACCATCGATTTCCTGTAAGCCACCACTCGCCAGTGCGTCAATACCCTCTAGCAGACCACTGTTCCCTTGCTCGCGACCAGCAGGCAGCTCATGACCACTCTTCAGGGTGCCACCACACAGCAGCACTTGGCGATACGGTGGGTCAAGACCACGTTTCAACATGCAGCTGCCCACCTCATCACAACCACGCACCCTTATGCGACCGCGTAGCTACTTGTGACCTGGCAACGGCTCCAGACTTTCCTACTGCACTCACGCACATCGAAGTACGCAGCGATACTTGACCTTTGACTCTCCAGGACAAACAAGAACGTTCACCCAGAGATTCAGTTCCAACAGCCTTCTTGCATTCTCCCCCCACCTGTTCCTCCAAGCTGGAACTAGACAGCAAGCCTGTATGCCTGTGCGCATGCCTACTAGTAAAGTACGTGAGATCCAGCAAGGGGCACCAACAATCCATCTGTTCAGCAAGGACATGCCCTGGTTCCAGGCCTTGGTCAGGGCAGTCCAACAAGCAGTTATAGGATCCGCAGATTCCAGTGGTTCCAATAACGGCAGTCTCTACCAGCACGCCCCAGAACCTGTTAGAAGCTTCAAGAACCTCTAGTTTCACTTCTTAGCCTTCTGACCCAAGACACATAGCTTTGGTACTAACACCTCTTCAGGATCAACAATCTTCTATGGGGTAATCTCCCATATGCTCAAAGGTACGTAATCCTCCAACATATCCGTCTACGTTGCAGCAGGGTTACTCCAAACTGGAGTTAACAATGGTGGTATCGACAGAGAAGAGGAGACGTAAGAGACAGTTGATACCTCCCCCAGGGGACACTCTTCATCCTTGGAACAGCATGGGTTCGAGATCTCTTCCCTTACTAAATCTTATAGATTATCTCCCATCGAAGTAGTCCCACAGACTTAGACTGCTCCTTTTACAGACCTTTCTTCACACGCCTCTCCTCCCAAGAATGCCACCAGTCTTCCCAGAGGGAAGGAGAGTTCAAAGCCTTTGATCTCCAAGTTTCTGCCACAACTGTGGAAGAGAAAGGACACGAAGGCGGTCTCCAAAAGTAGAGATCAAAAGTGACGCCAATTCTAGGTAAGGTTCGGGGTCCCATACACTCCACAGTGACCAGGGAGTTTGCCTGGACATCTAGGGATTTGGCAAGATGCCCAGACGAATATGACAACCAACCCCAGGATTCTATGGGTGTGAGCTGGTGGATGGAGGAACGACACGAGGACAACGATCCAGTTGACTCACTTCTAAGACCAGCGAGCTCGACGATTTCGGCATCTGAGCAGATGGAGAGCGATCACGCATTTTGGCCAGTCCTGGCTTGCATGACAGCCATCAACAGCCTAGATGACCCTGCTGCATCTTTACCCGAAGGGAAGGACATGGTCCTGGACCATCTGTATGGCACCCAGAAACCTCCTAAAACCAGTGCAGCTATGCTCTGGTCGAGTGTTAAAATGCACCAGGAAGAGGGCCTTTTCTCAGGTAGCCGGACCTTGCAGCTCTACCTCTCGACCCGTTGGTGACGTCCCTGACGAAAGTATTTCTTTTCAGACTCTCAAGCCTGCAGGTCAACTTTTCTTCTATCGATGCCCTAAATATAGGCAGGGTTGCAAAGCACACCGTGAAGGCTACGTAGTGGCTTGATCTGTGATTATGGTCCGTTGGTCAACTCTTTAAGACAGAAGACTGTTAGCTTGAGGAGGCAGGAGAATCTATATCTACATTCCTTCTTTCCAGCATGAGGACCATTGAGTTCTTAGCCCCCCAGGTTTTGAACTTGTGGGCTAACCTTGGCCTGAAATGGAGGGATGCAGTTATTCAGAGATTTCACCGCCATGTTCCGAAAACGGAGGTTACGAGGTTGAGAACTTTGGCTATGGAAGGTCCGTCTCTCTTCAACATCGAGCACATCGACAGAGCTACAATATACTGGAAAAAATCCAACCAGGAATCGCTGCACTAGAGGGCCATGACGTTGAGGCCGTACTTAGCACCCCCTCTGGCACAGAAACCTCCACCTGCAAGTACACAAGGGAACAGTATGAGTGCTGCAGCCCCAAAGTCGTCTTCAAAGAAGCTCTTTCTGGCCAAAGAACGTCGAAAAGGAGGCAAGCCCAGCCCCTGATGTTGTCCCTGCTAGGGAGGGCAATCCTCCCACCTGTCCACCGGTGAGAGGATGCAAAGGTGGTGGCAGCACGGGGCCGAAGCCTGAACGGTCATTGTCATACGTTCAGGTTATTGTGTCCCATTCATGCTCTCTCCCTCCCTTGACTTGTTGTTCAGCTCCATCGAGTTCCTACATGATGGGATCCATGAAGAAACAGGCTCTCAGGGCCGAAGTCCAGACCATGTTGGAAAAGAGATTCTCCAAGAGGACCTAGATAGATCACCATGCTTCTGCAGTCAAGTCTTTCTTGTAAAGAAGGCATCTGGAGGCTGGAGACCTGACATCGACCTCTCCTCCATGAACAAGTTTATTCAGCAAATCCTGTTCAGGATAGAGACAACAAACACGGTCAGACAGGCGATAAGATCAGGGGACTTCATGTGCACGCTGGACCTAAAAGACGCATAATACCACATCGTAGTCTATCCATCATCAAGGAAGTATTTGAGGATCATTATAGACGATTAGCAATACCAGTTAAAGGTTCTGTTTTGGTCTTGATAGAACATTAGTTTTTCACAAGGGTCTTCTCCCTAATGTCAACCTGGACTCACACGATAGGGATTTGTTACTTGGACGAGTGGTTCATCCTAGCAGACTCTGTAACAACCCTCCAATACCGAGACAAGTTTTTCAAGTTATGTCGGGATCTGGGGATTTTGGTAGATTTCAAGAATTCCTCACTGCAACCATCACAAAGGTTAGTATTCTGTACCTGGGATTGCTGCTGGACACCAAATTAGAGAAAGTCTTTCCCACTGATGACAGAATTCAGAGATAAAAGAAGGTAGCAAGCCCCTTCTTCCGGCAAGAGAGACTTCCAACACAGCAGTAGCTACGACTCATAGGGCACATGTCTTCCCAGGATCGTCTAGTAGCTAACGGTCCCCTTTCCAGTGGCGGCTAAGTTTAGTTGAGCCCAGCACAAGGGCTCACCGGACCTGTTGGTTCTGATGGGAGCTGACTTGATGGTCAGCAGATGAAACCTGTGCTGAGGGGTGGACCTTCATCCTCCCCCCACCCCCCACGAGAATGGATGCTCTTCACAGATGCATCAAAAGAGGAGGGGGCACTTGCTGCATCACATGACCTCCGGGCTATGGTCAGAGTCCGAAAGTATGCTGCATATAAACATCTTGGAAATGAGGGGAGCCTTCCTGCCCTACAGCAATTCTCTCAGCTCCTAACAGGTCACTCCATGGTGTTGATGAGCGACAACACCACAGTGATGGCATATATAAACAAGCAAGGTGGTATCTTTTCTCAGCACCTTTACTATCTAGCAGTGGAGATGCTTCGGTAGGTGGAAGATAACTTGATGTCCCTATCAGCTCGCTTCATTCCAGGCAGGAGGTACAACCTAAGCAGAGTGACTCAGATAGTGGGCCCCAAGTTGTCTTTGAATCATCTAGTAGCCAACAAAGTTCTGACTTTGTTGGGTTCTCCAACAGTGGACCTGTTTGCTACATCTCCGAAAAGTAAGCTTCCGCTGTACTGCTCCATTGTACTGGACGCTCAAGCTCTCTGGCAGTACATATTCCAAAAGCATTGGAACAACATCTACGTGATTCTGCCATTCAGCTTCATGAGAATAGTTCTCAACAAGGTACAAACCACCACCAACTTTACAATGACCCTCGTTGCTCCACTATGGTACCATGAGGAATGGTCTCCGAACCTCCTTCATATATTAACAGAAGTCCGAAGAGAACTCCCTCCATGTCACAATGTACTCAAGCAGCCACACACAGAGATTTACTACAAAGTCCCTATGTCTTCACGCCTGGAGGTTATCCAGCATCACCTCACAGTGAGAGTTTTTTCGCAACTAGTTGCGAGAAAGATGTCTGAGTACCTCCGAGAATCTTTAGTTGCAGTGTACCAGGCAAAATGGGCAGTCTTCTGAGGTTGCTGTCGTGGAAGGGGTATCTCTCCTTAATTCCACTATCCCAGTGGCAGCAGATTTCCTTATATCTTTGGGAGGAAAAACTCCTCTCAATCTCGGCAGTGAAAGGCTATCGCTTGGCCTTGAGCCTTGCAGTTAACTTTAGTCTGGAAGGAGTTAATATTTCCTCACCATTGGAGTTGTCTTTCCTCATACAATTTGAGATTTCCTGTCCCAGTCAGAAGTTGGACCACTTCCATAGAATGTTGTATGAGTGTTACAAGCTCTAGAAGGAACTCCTTTTGAACTCTTGCGTTCAGATCTTCCCCTGACGCTAAAGACGATCTTCCTACTGGCGTTGTATTCGGCCAAAAGAGTGGGTGAACTCCATGGTCTTTCATACGACATCTCCCAATCAAGGGGATGGGGACAGGTAATGCTCAGCTTCTGGTACTTCGAGTAACCCCGTCGGGGTAACCCAGAAACGAGCTTCGACTTGTTTGTCAGACAACACTCGATGTCGACCTTCAACTTAAGCCTGCGGTCGTTAATGGGAAGCAGAGAGTGCTGACTGAGGTTCGCTTCCAGGTGTTGGAACTTTCCTTTCTGAGGGAGAGTTCCTCTATCAGCCTCTGTCCAACATTCTTCCTGCTTGCGGGGAGAATTGTCAACAGTGGTAACAGGGTTTGGTTGCCTTTCCTGTCTGAGGGAAAGACTTCCTTCACCTGTTTGGTTCTACCTTCGGAGGATTCCTGCGGCAGGAATTGGATTCGCCCATTCCTCGCCTTTGTTCTTCGGAGCAGACCTCGTCGCCCGGCAGTCTTCTCTCGGCCAGCAGAGTGGTCACGCCCAGCTGACTCCTCTCTTAGCAGACTCATCTCGCCCAGATCTCATCTCACCTAGAAGACTCATCTTACCCAGCAGACACGTCTCACCCAGCAGACTCTTCTAGCCCAAACCTCGTCTCGCTCTAGAAGACTCGTCTTACCCAGCAGACTTGTCTCATCCAGCAGACTTGTCTTACCCAGGAGACTCGTCTCGCTCAGCAAACTCCTCTTGCCCTGCTACCTGTCTCGCCCAGCAAAACTCATCTCCCCCAGCAAGACTCATCTCACTCAATAGACTCGTCTCGCCCAGCAAGACTCGTCTCACTCAACAGACTCGTCTCACCCAGCATACTCGTCTCGTCCAGCATACTTGTCTCGTCCAGCAGAGTCAACTTGCCCAGCAGACTTGTCTTGCCAAGCAGACTCATCACACACAGTCGACTCGTCTTGCCAGCAGACTTGTCTTGCCAAGCAGACTCGTCACACGCAGTCGACTCGTCTTGCCAGCAGACATGTCTAGCAGACACGCCTCTCTCAGTACTGCTGCAGCTATCGCCCATCACCCTAAGATTGCCCGTCAGTTTCCGATCTTACGATTGTCCGACGACTCGTGATCACCCATGATCGCCCGTCAGCTCGCGATATGCCCATCTGCTTACGACTTTCAGAACCGCCCAACAGCTCGTGATAGCCCCCGGTCGCTCATAGCTCGTCCTTCAGCCTGGGATCACCTGTCAGCTCCCGATCTCCTGTCAGCTCCCGATCTCCTGTCAGCTCCCGATCGCCTGTCACCACGCAATAGCCTGTCAGTTCGCGATCACTCCTTACATTTCTTCCATGTTCCTGGTGTTTCAGCAACCTCTTCCAGTACCTGACTTTTTTCTCCAGCTCGCTTCTTTTCCGTCCAAGGTAAAGTTGCTCTCTGCTTTGACGGACAGCTTTTCCAGCTTGTGGGTTAGATTTGCCGACAACCACTGAAGAATCTCAGAAGCCTCAACCTTTGGTGTGTTTTTTTTTTTTTTAACTTTATTCGACGGAGAACTTATCTGGTGAAGATCACTGAACTCTACTGGCTGCTATCCTCCTTTTAAGCAAGCACACTGCTCTTCCTAGCGAGGCTCTGTTCATCGAAGAATATCCATATCTAGACGACATAGATCGTCATCCTTCGTTCTCTTCGAGTTGTGCTAATCGGTAGTGCTTCCAACGTCATGCAATTGAGGGACTTTAGCACACTCCCTTCTTGGAACCTAACCCAGCACTCGCCATTGATGGGAGGGGTAAAGCACAAGTGTCAACCTTGGCGCTTAATACCTCACTTGCCACATGGAACATGTTATTTCACACAAGTACAGTGTTTTTCAGTTTCCCGATCCCTTCATCCTCTTAGAGCTTCAAAGGGCCTGCGTATGCATTTGGTAGTCTTCTTCATTGGCTCTCCAGTTCTTGTTAGTATTCATGAATGTTTGTCCCTCATGAACATTTTCTTCGCACCACGACCATTATTACTATTACTTCGTTCTACTACTAGTGGGCTGACGTGCTGTGTGCCTTAGGAACAAGGTCGCTTCTTTTGCTCCCTACCTCCTCCCTTTCGTCAATTTTTGGTATATGGTTACCTTATGAGCCAACATCTTCATTAATAAGGTTTTTGTTAGTTGCGCATGCTCTTTCACCTTTACTCCACCCCCAGGCAGATAGAACATAGTTCTACACGGAGGCTGCCACAGCAGAAGTCTTCTGACCACTCGCCTCTGTCGCCTTTCTCCTGTGATTCATACGAATCTTGTGAACATAATCCTTTGGGATTATTTGCTTCTTTTCTCTCTCCAAGTTTGAGGACTTGTCAGACCTGTCACAGTTTTGGGTCGTTTACTTGTACAGTATATGCTCTTTGGCCCTTCACACCTGCATTGGGAGACTTAACCCTGTGGTTGTTATCCCATTTTCATTCCCTTGTTCTAGGGGATTGAAATTCAGCTCATGCTTACGTTAGGCTATTGTGACTTAGATTCAAGGATTCCTCTCCTCTTGCTCTCTGTCTCTGTCGGCTTACTCCCCCTTGGGACTTGTACAAACAACCTCAACCCTCCATCTGCGGGATCATCCGGAAAGACCCTAGCTTTACCTCGGTATTGTTCATCAACCCTCTGACAGTGACGCTCTCCCTCAGCCTGAGTTCGCTCAGCCAGTGAGAGGAATTTGATGTTCGAAGCATTAACCGATGTCTTCTGTAGCGATAACTCCTTTCTCGTTCTCAAATTAGGTTTACCTCGTAGTGGCTGTAGTCCTCCTTCGAGTTTGGAATTCCCATCTCTTTACAACAAGGTCAGAGAATCCGCCACTCAGTCGCAAAGAGCTAGCACATCGTCTCATCCCAGCCACCCTCTTAAGGGGTGATGGCGGTTTTCTCTATAATTTACGCGAATCTGAACATCTGTTTGGACATCCGGACTCAGGCATTATATCATTTTTGCAGACCAACATGTTTCATCTAAGTATCTCCAAGTTCTTTACTATTGAATTCTCCAGTTTTTGTCCTCTCTTCTTGAACAAGTTGATTCATCAAACTTTGTTTGGCAAGTAGAAGGCATATACAGTCAAACAAGCAGTTAGTCCACAAGACTTCCTGTGCGCGTTTGACCTTTGGGACTCATATTCCTGGATTCCAGGACATCTGTCATTAAGGAAGTATCTTCGATCACAGAGGCATATCAAGTCAAGGTGCGTTCTTTGGCTTCAACAGCACCTTGGTTTTCACAAAAGGTTTTACCCTAGTGTCAACCTGAGCCTACAAGAACTGCATTGTTCTACAAAGACTTTGAGATGACTGGCTAATCCTAACAGACACAGTAGCCTCCTTTCGTCATCACTCAAGTTTACCGCGATCTGAAGATTTAAGTAAATCTTGAGAGGTATCCCTGCTTCCTTATCAGAGACGGTTATTCTTAGGCATCGTCATCAACCTGTAGAAGTTTCCTCAGAATGTCGGAGTCCAAGGCATAAGAAGGTGGCAAGACTCACTTTCAGCCAGCAGTGGTTATGTCTCATGGGTCATAATATTCACTCTGGTTTGTCAAGCCCACATCAGACTCCGAATTCAGCCTCTTCAATTGCAGCATGATCCCAGGTGGTTCAGCATGAGGGATCTCCTTTTTTGCTGGTCTCTACGGGACTGACAGATGAGTATCTCCGCCAAGGGGTTGATCCCCTTGTCCCTTCCCCGTATTTGATGCTCCTTTCAGATGCATCAAAAGGAAGGGTGGGGAGCTTATGCTGTACCAGCATAAGCAAGATGCTAGAAGCCTAAAAAATAAAGTGACTCCTCCGGTGGATACCAGTACTTAAACAGATGCTTTGAGGTCTTCTAAGATAACCTATCATCTGCATTTAGACCAGCAGCTTCAGCATTGCCAGGGATTTTCTTTTTTTCCAAATGTAGCCAAGATTCTTCTATAATAGACATTTCAGAAGAGCTATCAACCAGGCTTTATAACCTTGTCTGGGAACTAAATGACGGTCATGTTTGAGAAAGCCTTCACGCTAGTGGGGGGATGCTAGCTTTGTTCAGAGAAGTTTATCAGCTTCGTCTAGTTTCAAATCTTCCTTTGTCCAAGGAGCTAGATCCATTATCCAAGTTATCTTACAAATACAGCAAAGCCTCCAATTTTGCTATACGAAATTGTGAAACTTTAGAGAAAAATGTGAAAGAAGAGGTCTTAAACCCTACTCCAGAATTTAACGAAAGGTTATTCCTAGTCCCCAAAGCGTCAGGAAGTTGGAGTCCAGTCCTAAATGCACCAGCCTTTAACAAGTTTTCAGTTCTCACAACGTTTTTATTTTTAAAGGAACACCCTTGAAAAGTCTGGTGGTGACAGAAAAAAAGAATGAATGTTTTTAATAGACCTCTCAGATGCATATGCTAACCCTCAAAGATTTACCACTTCAAGTCTCTGTGTGTTCACGAGGATGATGGCCTCATCTTATTTTGGATAAGAATTAAGGGGGCTAAGAGTATATTGTGGTTGCTCAGATTGCTGGATCAGTTGGGGATGCTGGTAAATTTGAAGAAATCTCTTACTTTGACTCGGAAGATATGTTTAGAAATAATAATAGCCATAATAATTGCTGCAAAGGTTCAAAATGTTGAAGCCTATGTTGGTTCAGATTCGGATGAAACAGCTAGGTACCATGGCTTCCTTAGGGAAATACATTCCTATGGGACTTCTAAAGATAAGGGTTTTCCAATTTTATTTCATTCTACATTGAAACTGAACAGCCATTCTAGACAGAACAAACTTTGGCTGCTAAGTTAGTGAGATGGTTACAGGTGGTTAGTCCAGGAAGTTTCTTTGGATGTGAAGATACCAGACTTGTCTGTTTGCAGATGCTTCACAGAAAGGTTAAGGAGTAACTAGATTATTTACATCTGTTAGGAAAATGAACCTTACAGTAGTTTTCTTAGTAGGTAGTAGGTTGGCCAGGGTACCAGCCACCCATTGAGATTACTTCTCGAGTTATTGGTCCTTTGTCTGTCTAGGCAGTACTACATTGGACCCCTCTCTCTAGTTATGGCTCATTTTTCTTTTGCCTACACATATACAGAGTAGTCTGAGTGATGTGTGATCGAAGGATAAAGTTAAAGGAAAGGTTCATAAAACTGTAGTGAGACCTGCCATGACATGTGGTGCAGAGACCTGGGACATGAAAAAGATCTTTGAGAAGAAAATGGATGTTGCAGAGATGAGAGTGCTAAGATGGATGGCTGGGATTGCAAGACTAGATAAGGTTAGGAATGAATTGGTAAGGTGAACAACAAAGGTTACAGAGGTGTCAAAGAAAATCAAAGAAAAGAGACTTCACTGGTTTGGGCACATAATGAGGAGAGACCAGGAGTATGTTGGGAGGAGGATGTTGGAGATGGCTGTTCCAGGTAGGAGGAGGAGAGTGAGACCAAAGAGAAGGGGGATGGAGTGTGTAACAGCAGATATGGAGGAGAAAGATCTCACAGTGGAGGACATCGGAGACAGAAGAACATGGAAATGGCTCTCTAGAAATAGCGGCCCTGCATAGCGGGAAAAGCTTTAGTTGAAGATACATAGTAGCCTGACATATTCTTTCTACATTCTCCTCTGTCCTCGCACACCTAACAACAGTGAGATTGTCAAGTAAGGTGAACAACAAAGGTTACAGAGGTGTCAAAGAAAATCAAAGAAAAGAGACTTCACTGGTTTGGGCACGTAATGAGGAGAGACCAGGAGTATGTTGGGAGGAGGATGTTGGAGATGGCTGTTCCAGGTAGGAGGAAGAGAGCGAGACCAAAGAGAAGGTGGATGGAGTGTGAACAGCAGATATGGAGGAGAAAGATCTCACAGTGGAGGACATCGGAGACAGAAGAACATTGAAATGGCTCTCTAGAAATAGCGGCCCTGCATAGTGGGAAAAGCTTTAGTTGAAGATACATAGTAGCCTGACATTCTTTCTACATTCTCCTCTGTCCTCGCACACCTAACAACAGTGAGATTGTCAAAGAATTCTCCTTTGCTCAAAGGGTTAACTACTGCACTGCAGTTGTTCAGTGGTTACTCTCTTGGTAACGGTAGAAAAGAGACCTTTTAGCTATGGTAAGCAGCTCTTCTAGGAGGACACTCCAAAATTAAACCAATGTTCTCTAGTCTTTAGCATTGCCATGGCTGCTCTACCATGGTCTTCCACTGTCTTGGGTTAGAGTTCGCATGCCTGAGGGTACACTCGGGCACACTAGTCTATCTTATTTCTCCTATTGTGTATTTTAAGTTTTTAAAGTTTATATATGAAAGATCTATTTTAATGTTATTGTTCTTAAAACGTTTTATTCTAATTGTTGATTACTTCTCTTGTTGTATAACTGTTTCCCTTTTTCCTCTCCTCACTGGGCTATTTTTCCATGTTGGAACCCTTGCGCTTATAGCATCCTGGTGTTCTAAATAAGGTTTTAGCTTAGCGTGAATAATAATAATAATGATAGTAATAGTAATAATAATAGTAATAATAGTAATAATAATAACAATAATAATATGGTAAGCAGCTCTTCTAGTAGGGCATTCTAAAATCAAACCATTGTTCTCTAGTCTTGGGTAGTGCCTTAGCCTCTGTACCATGGTCTTTCACTGCAGCAATCGGGGGCAGTAACGGAGCTGAAGGATATGGTAGCCAATCTACTCCGCGCGGGGAACCAGGCGCCGCCCCCGGTAGCCCCAGATTCTTCTAAGTTGCCTCCTTTCGAGAAGAACAACCCATGGAGGTTCGCTCACCATGCACCCTACATAGATGGTGCATTAACTCTAGAGGAATTAGGGACCCACCCTCTAGATGATCTTGAATTTTACCCTCCGGGGCTTCAGTTCCCCTTCAATGGCTTTGTCCTGCTGAAGGAGCATGCTCTTGTTAGGATGGATAAAGTCCCTAAAGAGACCGTCATCTTCCCTAAGGAGCAAGCCCAAGTTGTCTGGGCTAGGACTCTTGCTGACTGGGGTTGCGTCAATTCCAAACTGACCCAAACTAAAGGCCCCTATACAATCTTTACCACGCCCCAATCCGTTCCGATTCCTCTTACGGATAAAGTGGCCGAGTTGACCATTCAATTGGCCAAGGAGGGCTCCCCTGTGCCTGTCCTTAAGGAGACGGACTCCACCTCACTGCTTCTTCCGGGCTCTTCCGCCCTTTGGAAGGATGCCTCGGCTACCTTTTCGGCGAATAAGCTCGACCCGGACTGCGCCTCATCTCTCTTCTCTGAGAAGCTTCCCAAACTACCGGATCACCTTCTCAAGTCAGAGCTCAACGCTCAAAACAGACTTGCTAGATCGGTTCACACCATGGTCTCGGCAGAAATGTTAGCCTCCCTATACCCAGTTGAGTCTCTATTCCGGGTGTTTGCTAAGAACAACCTCCAAGCGTTCCAGTTCGACCTGCACGATTTCTGGACATCCCGGATAAACTGCAATAAGTATATTCTGGCGGAAGCTTCCATTAGGCATGAACCGAATAGGCTCATAGCCTCCTCCTGTTGGGGCTAGAACCTGTTTCCACAGGAGGAAGTAGACAAGGTCTTACAGGACACTGCTAGAGCTAACCAGAGCTTGCAAGCGAGATGGGGTCTTTCGACTAAGAGGAGGGTAGACTTAGGGAAGCAGTCTTTCTTCAAAAAGAGACAACGCTTCACCCCATACAAGACCAGCCGTGGCCAGTTCCATCAAGGCCCTCACTCGTCAACTCCTTCTACCTCTAAGATGGCTTCTCCGCATTCTGCTCCTCCACCACAGGTGGTCTACCTTCCTGCTCCCCAAGGTAACCACCCTACCCCCATGGCTCCTTGGATGCCCTCCCCAGCCTACAATCCAGCTTACAAATCCTCTAATACCTTTCGAGGATACCTTAGAAGCGGCAACAGGGGTAGAGGTCAGTTTCGCCACTGCGGCGGACCAAGAACCAGGGGTCCTCGTGGAGGGCAGGGGTCTAAATTCACCCCCTCTCAATGAAAGGAATCAGGTAGGAGGGAGGCTATAACACTTCCGGGACCATTGGACCTTCAGTCCTTGGGCCCACAGCATAGTGACAAAAGGCCTAGGTTGGAAATGGTCACAAGGTTCTCCACCTCCAGCAGTGACCTTCTTCCAGAAACCGACTCCAATCTTGGAAGAATACACCGAAGAATTACTCATAAAGAAGGCCATAAAGAAGGTACGGTCACTGAAATTCCAGGGGCGGCTGTTCACAGTCCCCAAGAAGAATTTGTCAGCGCTAAGAGTAGTCCTAGACTTGTCGAAACTGAATTCTTACATTCTATGCGACAAGTTCCGTATACTGACTGTCTCACAGGTGCGGACCTTACTTCCCCGTGGGGCTGTCACCACCTCTATCGATCTTACTTACGCCTATTATCACGTACCTGTAGCTGGAAACTTCTCCCCCTACCTCGGATTCCGCCTAGGCAAGAAGGCCTTTGCATTCAGAGTCATGCCCTTCGGTCTCAGCATAGCCCCCAGGATATTTACAAAACTGGGGGAGACAGTGCTCGAACAACTCAGGAACCAAGGGATCAAAGTAGTTGCCTATCTGGACGATTGGCTAATCTGGGGACAGTCCATCTCGGAATGCAACAAAGCTACAGCCAAAGTGATCCAAGTCCTCAGCAAGCTGGGTTTCAAGGTCAACTTGCAAAAATCTCGCCTGCAACCGGCAAGCCGCTTCGAATGGTTAGGCATCCAATGAGACCTCACAAGTCACAAGCTCTCTCTTCCTTCCAAGAAGGTCAGGGAGATAGCTTCAAAGACAAAAAACTTTCTCAAGCACAAACAGGTGTCCAGGAGAGCCTTAGAAAGAATCCTCGGCTTACTTCAGTTTGCATCAGTGACAGACCTCTTTTTGAAAGCCAAATTCAAGGACATCAACCGAGTTTGGAGAAAGAGGGCTACTATACATTTACGAGACAAGATCTCGTCGGTCCCCTCAATCCTGAAAGAGAGACTTCGGCCATGGTCCAAACCTGAGAACCTTTCCAAATCGGTTCCTCTGCAATTCCCTCCTCCTCAGGTGACGATCCATACAGACGCATCTCTGAGTGGCTGGGGGGGATATTACAACCAACAGATGTTCCAGGGCTCCTGGTCCCCCGTCATAAGACACTACACATCAATGTACTAGAAGCTATGGCAGTGTTCTTAACCCTGAAGCGGCTATCCCCTCCACGGTCCACCCACATCAGGATAATCTCAGACAGCACAGCAATAGTGCACTGCATAAACAGAAGTGGATCAAAATCTCCCAATCTCAACCAAGTCCTGGTCACGATTTTCGCCTTGGCAGCAGAAAAGAACTGGTTCCTGTCGGCTACTCACCTAGCAGGGGTCCAGAACGTGATAGCAGACTTGCTATCCAGGACGAACCCACTGGAGTCAGAATGGTCTCTGGACGTGAATTCTTTCCGGTGGATTTCCAGGCTGGTTCCCGGCCTCCAGGTGGATCTATTCGCGACACAACTGAACCACAAACTTCCTTGTTATGTGACCCCAAACCTGGACCCTCAGGCATATGCTATGGATGCTTTAACCCTGGATTGGAACCATTGGAAAAAGATTTACCTATTTCCTCCGGTGAATCTTCTGATGAAAGTCCTACATAAACTACGCTCCTTCCAAGGAGCAGTAGCTTTAGTGGCACCGCACTGGCCAAAGAGCAGTGGGTTTCCTCTCCTCCTCGAGTTGAATCTCCGCCCCTTCTGGATCCCATTCCCCAAACTGACCCAATTAGTCCAAACTCAGACTGTCAGATTCCTCAAGGATAGCCAAAACCCTAACTTTGTGGATTTCATGAAGTTTGCAGTCCGCAGAGATGCAAACATTGACCCGGAAAATGTCCTCTTCATAGAATCAGACAAAAGGGATTCCACAATTAGACAATACGATTCGGCCGTGAAGAAATTAGAAGGTTTCCTAAAGAATTCAGAACATTCTCGCATGACCTCTAATTTGGCCATCTCATTCTTTAAGTCCCTGTTTGACAAGGGACTGGCGGCTAGCACTATAACCACGGTTAAGTCGGCTTTAAAGAAGATCTTCCTCGTGGGTTTCAATATTGATCTGGCGGATTCCTATTTTTCATCTATTCCGAAGGCATGCACTAGGCTCAGACCTTCGTTACGACCACAAAAGGTCTCTTGTTCTCTGAACGACGTACTAAAGCTGGCTTCAGACACAGATAACGAATCCTGCCCCTACATCAATCTTCTTAGGAAGGCCTTATTTTTAACGGCTTTGGCCTCAGGTGCTAGAATCTCGGAATTAGCAGATCTCTCACGTAATCCCGAAAATATGGATTTCCTCCCGACAGGTGAAGTTCTACTTTCTCCAGACAGAGCTTTCCTAGCTAAAAACGAGGACCCACAGAATAGGTGGTCCCTTGGAAGATTATCCCTCTTCTCCAGGATACTTCTCTGTGTCCCGTCACTACACTCAAGGCATTCTTATCTAGAACCGCCAACTGCTCGTCTGGACCCTTGTTTCTCAGAGAACAAGGAGGTACTATTTCCATTCAAGGCATCAGACAACAAATCCTTTACTTTATTAAGGAAGCTAACCCGGAGTCATTTCCCCATGCTCATGATATCCGTTCGGTGGCAACCTCCATCAATTATTTTCAGAACATGGATTTCGATGACCTGAAGAAGTATACGGGTTGGAAATCTCCTATGTTTTTCTGACGACACTATTTGAAGAACCTACAGGCCCTTAAATTCCCCACAGTTGCAGCTGGGAGTCTTATCTCCCCCCAATAATCTCTTCGCTCTTCCTTTTCATCCATCTCTCTCCTTCTCCCTCCTGCCTGCCACTCCTGTCACTTAGCCGCTCTCCTGGGTGGGTCGTTTAGCCCTAGAATTATGTTACCATTACTTCATTACCCTGGTTATTACCTGTTAGTATGATTAACCTTGCCTTAGATTATTTAATGTTACCATTCTTTAGCCATGTAAGGATTGATTTTGTGTTGTGTTTGATTCTCGGGATGGTTCCTTGCATCTCATTTTATTGTTACTCCATCTTAGGGATTCCTGTTTGGGCTAATGTGTTTTATTTGTAGTTTGCTTACCTTAATATAGTATTTTGTTTTTGGTACATGGTGTTTGACTTTATCCCTTTTATTTGATAGTGTTTTTTGGGCTTGGAAGGCATTCTCTGGTACTTTTTCACCGGGCGTCACAGGTCGACCCAGAAAAGGGATTTTGACAAGGGAAAAATCTATTTCTGGGGAGATACCTGTGACGCCCGGTGAAACCCTTCCCTTACGTTGCCCCACCCTTTCCTTTCCAAGCCATAGTTCTTGCAGAAGGATGTAGATCAGGTGGCGCTAGCATCGGGCGTCTGTAGAGTGGTTCAGGTAAGGTAGCTAGGGCCTCTGTTACGGCCCTTCCCTTTGATGAGGGAATTATCTAAATGGAAGACAGCCTGCGAATAGTGGTTTTCACACGCCCCTGCTTTATAAACGACGCCCACTGGGTGTTCGCGCGATGGTAGTAACCTCTGCATTCTATACTTTAACTTTCTCTGGTATATTTGGAAGTATTTATATCAGAAAAGTGTAAGGAAGGACCCTTTTCACCGGCCGTCACAGGTATCTCCCCAGAAATAGATTTTTCCCTTGTCAAAATCCCCTGATTGTTCATTACTTCTCTTCGTTTATTTATTTTCTTATATCCTCTCTGCACTGGGCTTTTTTTCCTGTTGGAGCCTAGTGCTTATAGCATCCTGCTTTTCCAACTAGGGTTGTAGCTTAGGTAGTAATGATTACAAAAATATCAATTACCAAGAACTTCTAGAAAAATATAGATTCTTTAGGATTAGGAACCACTAGTTGTAGGGAAGACCAAGACAGTATTTTCAGACAATACAATGTCACTAGCCTACTTCCCAAACCAAGGAGACTGGATAGCCGAGATGCTGTTAACTTGGACAAATTTAAGATGAATAAGCCTTCTGCTTCGGTTTATTCCAGGAAAATTTAACGTATTATCAGATCAGGTAAGCAGAAATCAAGTTCTCACAAACAAATGACGGTTCATCCATGAATATGTGTAGAAATTTTAAAATGGTGGCATCGTCCTAATGTAAAGGTACAGTTGTTTTGGTCACCGGTTCTAGATCCTATAGCAAGGAAGGTAGATGCTCTGTTACAAGACTGGTCAAATATACAACTTTACTCATTCCCATTGTTTGCCATAATTCAGCAGGTGTGAAATAAGTTCAGGATCTATGCAAGCAGCAAAATTATTAATAGTCCCATTCTGACCACACAGGGAATAATGCACAGATTGATGGCATCTGTTGTCAGAGTGTCTGAGGAGGTGGCCGTACAAAACCAATCTGCTTATTCAACCAATTTAAAGGTGTCTCATCAACCTCCATCTATGCTACATCTAGCCACATGAGACTCTTGATTGTATTCTCTGAGACGAAGGGCTTTTGGAGTCCTCTATATTGTCTTATATAAGTTCTAAAATTAGTCTACCATTATTCTTTATCAAAAACTATGGAATTTTCAGTTTTTGTGGTGCCAATCTAAGAATATTTCAAGCATTAGAACCAGCTAGGATGATGTGAAATTTTTACTTGTTCCGACACAAATAAAAACCCTTCACTATTTATAGGGATATACTTTCGGCAAAGCTGAAAGACGAGCCATGATAATTTTAGCGAGGGATAACTACCCCTATCGCTGGTTAACGGGAGGGGTGGGTATCCCCCCACTAACTCACACAACTGGGCTGAGCACACACTTTTCTTTCTGGCTCGGTAGTCACTGTTCATACTGCCGCTCTCTCCCGCTAGACTTACGATTTAAACAATACTTTTATTCTTTTTCTTTCAGTAATGTGTATGGGTTTCTGCCTGAAAGTCCCATGCATACCTGTCCTGGTGTGGTACCTTCATTTCTGCCATAGAGATGGACCGCCACCTACTGCGTTTGGCTTGCCGGGGCTGTCGGTGTCGCTAGGACAAAATTTGTAGTGAGTGTAGAGAGTTGTCTGGCTCCCAGTGGGAGATGTTCGGGAGAAGGAAAAAGAAGAAGGCTAAGTGAGATTCTTCTTCTGGGTCTTCCTCGAAGTTGAAGAAATCGTGGACCCCTTCTTAAACCCCCCAATCTTTTCCTGAAGCTGTTCCTCTGCCGGTCCTCTCTGGGGAACTGCCAAATAGCAGCGCAGCTCTGGTTACTCCAGGTCAACTTTGTAGGTCAAGGGGGGATACCGTTTCCCTTAGCGATTCAGACCTGCCCCTTCCTCCAGGGAGCACCTGCTCTATTACTGACTTGTTGAGTTTTTGGCCATAACTAGGTGTTGATGGTCCCCTTCGAAGGATGTTCTCTTTGGAGCGGAGGCTTTCTCCCACTTCTTCGGAAGTGAAGGCCTCTTCTCTGGGTACAGCTGCTGCTGCCTGTCGGTCAGACTTCTGTTCTCCCATAATTGACACCGAAGACGTTGCTGTTCCACCAAGGCCGGTGGAGAAGCAAAGTCCTTGGAAAGTTTCCTCTCTGGGGGAACATCTCTCTCTTCCGGGAGAGAGAACCACTTGTGATCAGGAGATGACTTACAACTACATATCTCCCCCTAGGGTGTGGGCAGATTTTAGTCTTAGGCGATGTTTTCCGGGAGACCAGACCTTTTCTGAGAGAGGAAGCTTCCGAGATTGTTGGTCCTCAGCAGTCTCCCCCTCCTAAGGTTTCTGCTAGACGTTTCCCTTCGGTCCTAAGAGCTCAAAGTCTCAATGCAACAAGGGTTGCGAGAGCCCGGAGGCTCAGAATAACGAGTGTCATGAGAGCCTGAAGGGTTATCGTAACAGAGGTCACTAAAGTCAGAGGGCTCAACGTAACGCGGGTCACAAGAACCCAAAGGCTCAACGACAGGAGTGTCCCAAGAGCCCAGACTCTACGTAACTGGTGGCCAGGGTCACAAGAGTCCGATGGCTCAATAAACGCATGTCACGAGAGCCCGGGGCTCTACGCAATGGGAACCCGAGGGTTAGGGGTCACTAGAGCCTTCCGGCTCTCGGGACACTCGCTACGCTGAGCCTTCGGGCTCTCGTGACCCTTGTTACATCGAATGTTACAGCTCTCGTGACCCTTGTTACATCGAATGTTACAGCTCTCGTAACCCGGTGTCTTCAGACTCTCGTCACGTAGAGCCTCCAGGTTCTTGTGACTGCCGTTATGTTGAGCCTTTGGGCTCTCACAACCCTCGTCACACTGAACCTTTGGGTTCTTGTGTACTTGAGCCTTTGGGTCCTCATCGCTATGATCTCTTGTGGTCTTGTGACACAGAACCTTCATGTTCTCGTCGCACAGACCTTGTGAGCTCGTACGACCAGGGTCTTATTAGTTACAATAATCTTTCTAGATTTGGGATACAGAACCTCTGGGTTCTCGTCGGGCAGAGCCCCACGGTAGAGTGACCCAGAGCTTTCATACTCTACTGATGAGAACCCTTCGGGGTTTCCTCATCCGGCTCCTGCTCACTTAATAGCTGCGTCGCGCAACGGACCAGCGTAGTGTGAAGGAGCAGCGTATCGCGAAATGCCATCCTCGCGAGACCAACTACGTCATCTTCCTTCTGGTTGCTTAGTGCCAGCTAGTTTGGCTTGGCCAACTGCTCCCCCCTCCCCTCGTCCTTGGACGAGATTCCGTCACCTTTCTTGATTACAAGAGAAGGCTTTTCTGCTCAGGGAAACTCTCTCACGAAGCCAAACTTCCATCAGTCTCACCAGTCTTACAGGCCTCCGCCTGCCCCAAGACAGCCTTATACCACCTCACCGCTCTCCTCTGCATCATTTGTTCTCATTGCAGTCCTTGCAACCTCCTACTCTAATCCCGTAAGGATCGTTACTCTTCAGACTGGGTCAAGGTCAAAGGACTAGGGCAAGCTCCAGACCAATCTGATGCTCAGAGGTTTCAACACTCAGCACTTTCCCCGAAGGGTAGGCCAGCGCCAATCCTTTTTGTAGGAAAGGAGTTTAGGAAATTCCCCAGGTTCTTAAACCCAGGGCTCTGTGCCCTCTGAAGGATCCCCCTCCCAGTTCATCAGGAGATAGGAAACCCCCCCCCCCCCCTGGCTGAAAGCGCTATTCAACGTAATGTGGGAGGCTATGACTGGGGTCACCCCTTCTTCGCCATCCTTGGGCCGTACCCCAAGGATTCCTGTGTTGGCTGCTCTCCTACCAGGCGCCTCTCCTCCTGCAGATCCTTTGAGGAGCTCAGAAGGCTCTGCTCTGGCGGCACCTTATCATAAGCAGAAACCTCTCTCCTCGAAAGAGGACCTGGGAGGAAAGAGGCTCAGAATCCCAAGGGAGTCCCCTGCAGTTGAGAGTTCCACAGGCCAAACCTAAGGGGATGAAGAAAAGGATCAAGAGGACAGGGTGATCTTTCTATCAGACTCCTTCCGCCTCTGTCCAATAGAGGTGGGGCCTAGGGAGTCTTGCCCTCCAATGCAAGTTGACATGATTCCGCCTCCCTGAGAGGACCATCCTCCATTCAGGAGAGAGAAAGCTGTAACCCGAGGAACTCCTGCCGCAGGACAGGGAACCGAAGGACCTTTTTACCATACCAAAGTCCTTCCTCGGTAAGAGCTGCCACACCTCAGAAAGAGACAGAGGGAAGTCTCTTCCAGCTCGTCAGTGGGAGTTGCCCCATCAGCGGTCTATCCTGACGACTTCAGCCCACCCTGGGCTCATTTGGGTGTGAGTTCGGAAGTGGATGAGCATTACGGTTTTGAGAATGACCCTTTGTCAGTTGCTGCTAGCCCTGAGCTCTCAGAGGTGGAGCAGGTGGAGTTGGAACATGCCTTCTGGCAGGTTTTAGCCTGCATTCATTCCGTCAACTGACTGCCAGATCCATCGATAGGCCCTCTTGATGGAAAAGACATGGTCCTAGAAAAGGTCCATGGCACCCAGAGACCCCTTAAGGCCAGTGCGGCTCTGCCCTGTTCACAGGGGTTGAAGAGTACCAGACAGAAGGCAGTGGCTCAGGCCACAGGTTTCTCCACACCCCTCTGCTCTAGTGCCTCTTCTGGGGACTCACGGGACTCTTGGTCTTGTACTCTGTCTCTGAGATCCTCAACCAGGGAAGAGTCGCAAAGTATGTCATGCAAGCAATTTTGTGGCTTGATCTCTGGTTGGGATCGGTTGGATAACTGATCAGATCTCTTGACTTGTCTCGCCAGTTAATAAGGAGGTCGTTGGAATCCTACCTTTTGTTCGGCACCAGGTGGTTAACCTGTGGGCTAACACCATCCTGAAGAGGAGGGATTCGATCATTGGCAGATTCAATTGACAGCTCTCACAGGCCGAGGTTTTAAGGCTGAGAAACTCCACTTTCGTGGGGAGTTCTTTCTTCGAGCCGAAGGATGTCGAGCTGGTGATGGAGAGGTGGAAGAGTTCAAACCAGGATTCCTTCCTCCAAAAACGCCTTAACATCAAGGACTTACCAACCTCCGCCACACAAGTGCATCCGGCTTTAAAACCGCCGACAAGTAGGGCTAGGGGCCCAAAACAGCAGGGCCCAAAGGTGTCTTAAGAAGTCCTTTCAAGGCAACCACCAAAGTTCAAAGTCCTTCCATGAAGGGAAGGGAAATAAGGGATATGGCAGAGGCTGATCCCGCTAGGACGGGCAATCCTCCCACATGTTCATCTGTGCGGGGAAAAACTGCAGAGGCGCTGGCTTTGGTGGCTGCACTACTGGGCCGAACCCTTAATGGTCGAGGTGATTCGTTCAGGGTAGCGCATCCCGTTCACACTATCTCTCCCTTCACTAACTCGGGATCCATTTCCAACAAACTCCTCTGCGAGGGGATCTGCAAAGGATTTAGCCCTCTGGGCAGAAGTCCAGACCATGTTGGAGAAGGGTGCTTTCCAAGAGGTCCTCGACGGGTCCTCAGGCTTCTGCAATCTACTCTTTCTTGTGGGAGCTGGAAACCAGTCATCGACCTCTCTGTCTTGAACAAGTTTGCCAATCAAACCTTGTTCAAGATGGAGACAGCTGACAAAGTCAGACAAGCAATAAGACCACAGGACTTCATGTGCACATTGGATCTCAAGAATACTTACTTCCAGATCCCAATCCATCCATCACCCAGAAAGTATCTAAGATTCATGCTTGACCAGAAGCAATACCAGTTCAAGGTGCTGTGTTTTGGTCTTTCCACGGCACCCCGAGTGTTCACAAGTGTTCGCCCTTGTGTCCTCCCGGGTTCACAGAATCGGCTTCCGTCTCCTGAGATTGCTGGACGGCTGGCTGTTTTTAGCAGACTTGCTGACGACCCTTCTTTACCAACGAAAGGAGCTTCTGAGGTTTTGTCAAGATCTGGGGATTATGGTAAATCCCGAGGTTTCAGCTGCTCCCTTCTCAAAAACTGGTATACCTGGGCATGTTAATAGACACCAAACGGCACAAAGCCTTTCCATCAGATGAAAGAATTCAGAGGCTTAGGAAGATAGCACCGCCCTTCCTCAGGCAAGAAGAGCTCCCAGCCCAGAGCTGGCTAAATGTGCTCAGCCATCTATCTTCTCTAACTTGTCTAGTACCCAACGGACGTCTCAGGATGAGGACCCTCCAGTGGCATCTCAAGTTCCAATGGAATCAGGCCACCGATTCCCACGACTTTCCAGTCCACATAAGACAAGAGGTACAGACGGACCTAATGGTGGCTAGCAAATGAAAACATCTGTAAATGGGTTGATTTTCTCATTCCTCCTCTGGAATTGATACTCTTTTCAGATGCATTAAAAGAAGGGTGGGCGGGCCACATGCTGCAACACACCATTTCTGGCCTATGGTCCGAATGCAAATGGTATGAGCATATAAATATCTTAGAGATGAGGGGAGCCTTCCTCACCCTCTAACAGTTCTAACAGTTCCTGGTAGAGCACTCCATGGTATTGATGAGCGGCAGTACCACAGTAGTAGCTTAATTAAAAAGCAAGACGGTACCTTTTCACTGCTGCTGTGCCATCTAGCAGTAGAGATATTCAGATGAGCAGAAGACACCTGTGTCCCTATCTGCTCGCTTCATTCTAGGCAAGAGAAATGTGCTTGCAGATAATCTGAGCAGAGTGACTCTGATATTGGGTTCCGAGTAGTCTTTGAATCATCTAGTAGCCAACAAAGTTTTGACTTTATCGGGTTCCCCGACTGTGGACCTGTTCACAACGGCGCTGATTTTCAGGCTCCCTCTGTACTGTTCCCCAGTCCTGGACCCCCAAGCTCTGGCAAGATGCATTCCAACAATGGTGGGAGAATATAGTCATGTACATGTTCATTCCATTCTGTCTGATGAGGTAAGTCCTTAACCACTTCAGAAAAAGCAAGAACTTATCGATGACTCTAGTAGCTCCCCTCTGGCATTAAGATTCTGAGGGAGCTTTCACCACGACACAATCTACTAAAACAGCCACATGCCAGCATGTTCCACAAAGCCGTAGCTTTGCTTTGACTTCATGCCTGGTGACTGTCCAGCATCTCCTCTCTCTGGACACAGACACTTCAGCGTCAGTCTACTATCCAAAGTATTTTGTTTTCTGTGACTGGTGTCATGGAAGGGGTATTTTTTCCCTCGATGCCTCTATTCCAACAATAGCAGAGTTCCTTGTACACCTTTGGGAAGAAATCCTTCTCTTGATTTCGGCAGTCAAAGGCTACCGCTCAGCCTTGAGTCTCGCTTTTAAACTGAAAGGAGTAAATATTTCCTCCTCTTGGGAACTTCCCTTACTCATACAGAGCTATGAGATTATTTGTCCCCAATTGGAAGCTATACCCCCTCCTTGTAACGTGGTTCAGGTTTTTCAGTCTCTGAAGGGTTCCCCCCTGCGAACCTTTACGCTAGGCAACAGATCGCCACCTTACCCTGAAGACAGTGTTCCTACTTGCTTTGGCTTCGGCCAAGTGAGTCAGTGAGCTGCATGGTCTATTTTACAACGTCTCGCACTGAAGGAGATGGGGAAAATAATACTCAGCTTCGTCCCTGAGTTCATTGCTAAGACTCAAAATCCGGGTGTATTGGATCCTAGATTCGACCCATTCCGGATAGTTTCTCTGTTCTGTAACCGAAGATCCACACCATGTGGTATTTGCCCAGTCAGGAGTCTGAGGTGTTACCTTAAAAGAACAGCAGCACCTCGCCCTGTGTGTCAGCACTGTTTGTCAGGATAGGGAAGGTCAAGAGGAGGGTCACAAGAAATACAATTTCTTCTTGAATCCACAAGGTCATTGACTTTGCGCTTAATCCTGACCCTCCTCCTCAAAAATGACCCAGATCTCATGACGTCTGGAGCACTGCAACATCCCTGACGTTCAAGAAAAACTACTCTGTGGCATAAGTACTACAAGTGGGCATGTGAAAGCGTCAGATGACCTTCACCAACCACTACCTGCAAGACGTAACCCACAGGAACATGGATACTTTTTACATTGGTCCTGTGGTTGTTCCACAACTATTGGTCTAAAAGAACCTCGAGCTCCTTGATGGACAAGTAACAGAGGGTTGAGGGCTGAGGTTACCCATGTTGGTGTTGGATTAGCTATCCCTTGCTAAATTATCATAGCTCGTCTTTCAGCTTCGCCGAAAGTATATCCCTATAAATAACTCCAGGTTTGTTTGTTAGGAAAAATACAAATTACTTACGTAATGTTATCCATTTTATGAAAAGAAATTTTTCAATTTCATCCATTAAAGGATATAAACCAATGCTTATGTATTCAAGCTTTTGGGATTGAATTTATCCATTTCAGATATTACAGCAGATATATTTATGGGTATGAGCATTGAAAGGCCTCTGCTAGTCAGATCTATTTCTTGTAATTTGGATGTAGTTGACAGTATTTAAAAGTTTTACTTTTTGACCTGTTGGAAAACTTTTCAATCACTGCTTTTACAGCTAAAACATTTCCCTTTTTTCATTTACTTCAACTAAATGAATGATAAACTATAAGCACTTTATTTTAAGATAGGCTCTTTGGGAGCATAATATAATTTTGTCTCAATTCTTCCTTCAGAGCAAAAAACTAATTTAAGACTAAGAGCCTTGGACAATATCTTCACATCCCCTCTGGAAATGTTTGTAAGCATTTCATCAGAAAATAATTTCTTTGTCCAGTAAGAGCTGTTCTTTTGTTATTTGTATAACACTTTAGACATTAGAGGTAGTGTTCCTAATTTGCTCTGTGGGATTAGAGTTCAATATCGTTCTCTGTCAATGTCATTTCTAGCTAAAAGTTTGTTCACAAAATCTTGCAAAGAATTGGATCCAAATCTGATAAAAGCTTGAAGGTTATTGCTTGTGGTATTAGGAGTATACCTACATCACTTGATTTTTGTAGAAATCTTACTTTGGGAAGTTTAGAATCAGCTCAGTGGCATACCAAGAATGTGTATGCTTAAGATTATCTTGAAGAATCCTGGTTTACTTATCAAGATTGTTAGACTCCAGGTCCTATAATGGCTGTTGGCAATACAGTTGATCAACTTTTTAGAGTTTAGTTACTTAATAATTTTCTTATATTTGAAAGATTCTAGTTTTAGTTACATGGTGTTGTGTTATATATATAAGTAACTAAATATAAATCATTTAAAGACAATTTTTCGTTCCCTATTTTATTTTTTTAAATGTTTTAGCTCTTCACTGGCATCCCATCTCCATCAGCATTTACTAGTCAGCAATATGAACATCAGGGAGGTTCATGGAAATAAATGGAATTTTAATAGTGAAATCTTTTATTTCTATTCTCACCTGATGCTCATTTATATGCCCACCCTCCTCTCCGCGGACTGTGACGTCAGAAAGATAGGGATTAGTTTCGACTTCAAGACTGAAATCTGGCCATTCACTTTTAGATTGTCTTATTACTTTACCAGAGGCATGTCTAATGAAAGGAAAGAAAATGAGAAATTTTAAAAATTGTGTGGGAAAATGTCGATATACTGACCTTCTAAATAAGAAGCAATATGAACATTACGGGAGTACAGAAATGAAAAAAAAATATTAGAATATACTTTTTTTATTTTTTTCAGGTTTTGCAATGTTCTTATATGGCATGAAAATTAATATTAAAGGTGACTTAGACTTGAGAAAGTTGCGGAAAGAAGGAGAAACATGCTACAAAATTCCAACTGGTTAGTTTACACTCAAATAATTATTTTTTTTAAATATGGCAAAATAAAAATTTGTTTACAATGTTTAGCAATATGACATAACAGAGAGAATTACTTTCTCGTTTGAAATGTGAATTGGACCCATTAATGTTGCTATTAATAGCTAGTTAATTTGCTCACACAATATTAAGATTCATAGATTTACATTCGGTAAAGTTTTCACATGATATTGTGAATGATGTAAAGAGAAGTAATAAAGATGGATTTTTTTTAATTGAAGACAGGTCATAAAATTAACTTTCAATTTTACTAACTTTCAAAATGATAATCTCTTATATTCATCTGGTTTTTAGTACTCTGCTAGGAATTTTTACTTCTGCAAGATTTCAACCCTGTTAATTTGTAGAAGTCTTTTTTATTTATTCTTTTAGTAAAGACAGAAACTAGGTCTTGAATTATTAAGTAGTCGTTAGCCATTATTAGATATTTCTTAATTACCCATCTGATTTATAAATGTTGATAATGATGGTTATATTGGTGACCTTATACTGATAAATTATTTTTCCTTTCATGTTATTTTCAAATACAGGCATTTATTGATTAAAGAAACTTTGCTTATATGTAGATTGTCATAATTTTCAGTTTCTGGTAATTTGAATTTTACAATTCTAGGAAGTTGGTTTGATAGGATCTCATGTTCCAACTTCTTTGGCGAGATAATTGAAATGTGGGGATATGCCCTTGCTAGTTTGGCTCCACCTGCTATTGCACATGCATTCTTTACAACAATGTTTTTATCAAAAAGAGCTTTGGAGCATCATGAGTAAGTAATTGTTTTATTGTTGAAAAGTTTTTGTTTGCTTATGTTATAAGGTATACTGTAGCAAGGTATATTCTTTTCTGCTTTTGATATTCATGTTTTTTCTGTTATTAGGATTCTATAAGTTATTAGAATAATTATTCCTATTGTGACCAAATCATTGTCTTACATTTTAGTTAGGTTGAATTTTGTGACTGCTTATACTTGAAAATAGAAGAAAATCTAATGGGAGATACCAAACCACATTTGAATTTTAGCAATAGAAGAGGGGTGATTTTTAACAGGGACCTATATGAGTTTACTGAGGAAGAAAGCCTGGATAAATATCTAAAGAAATATGAAAGGTTCTTATATTCTTGGACTTTATTCTTGGTGTGACGTTATGGCATTATGGGATAATGTCCGTGCGTCGGAAACTTGATTAATGCTATCATACCTTCATTAACTCTTTAGGTTTGTCATAGGTGAATGCAGGAGTCTCACCTTTGCCGTTTTAGAGTTAGACTTCCTTGAAGTCGAAGGAACTGACTTCTTTCCGAAGGAACTCTCTTTCCTACTCTTTACTCAAGCGAGCTACAAGCATCCTAGCGAGTACAGTTGTTTCGATGTTCTCAATCTCACTTATTGGAAACCTATTGCTTTGCTTACCAATCGCCAAGGGGAATGCAAGACTTTCACCGGAGAGGTATGCTTTAAAGACCGATTGGTAGGAGTTCCACATACATCACTCCTACCATTTTTTCTCTTCCAGTTGAAGATATGGGGTTAGCCAGTCTTCCACCAAGGACGAAGAAAACTGCAAGCGTTTGAATGCTTTTTTGTTTTCTTAACATTCCTCGACTGCGATCATCGTTAGCACAATTCTGCTCTCGCTATGTATAATGAGCACACTTTGGAGCGACACCCTGATCCGAGTGACTTTGGAATGTTACCACACATTTTTGCAGTGTTGACACCTTTGGAACGTTGCCTCATTTTATTGTTATCACTAACCTATTAAGTGATTGCTCTCCCTTATAGTAGTTTCACTTATCTAGTTTGCTCTCCCTTTAGAGTTATACTAGATATACTACTAGGAGTTTACTCATTATTTAGAAAGCGGAATGACATGAGTCCATGATTGCAAATCGTAACTCCATTGCTCAAGTGGTTTCTTGCGACCGATTGCTCACCCTCTCCTGCTCGTTATCGGTTGCATACTTTTCAACAACAGTTCTCTAGATCAGCTAGATTACTCCTCCATGAGAATAACACTTCCAACCTCCTTATCTGTTCCTGCTAGCATTGTTTTGATTAGGAGGCATAGGTTCAAGTACTTACCCAGCCAGAAGCATGTATCCTAAATGAATTTCCAATGGATATATACAGTGCTCCCAAAGGTGGAATTTTACATTAAATATCGTTGTGGTTTATATTTATTCAAAGTAAAGAAGCAGGGTAGGTAGTGATAGGAATGGAAATGACTCTTGCACAAATACAAAATTGAGTAGGTACTTAGCTTTGTACTGCATAATTAAGACTAATGCATTCACTTCCCAAGGGGTCTAGCAAGTAGGGCGCCAGTCTAGTAGTTCCACTTAAACATATAACTCAGTGCAGTCACATGATGGTGCCCTTCTAGCCTTTGGTATTTTACCCTTTGCTGGTTGATCGGAGAGCACCGACCCTGTCGCTTCCCCTCCCTTAGCCCGTTTACTACCAAACAGACTTTGGATAGATAATAGACATATGTGTAAGCATACTAATCATGGGCTTCATCAGCATGACTCCAGATTAAAGAATGTTGGGTCTAGCATCTATGGAAAAGCAGACAGGGTCAAACCGCAACAGATTTATGCCAAGAAGGGCTAGTCACCTGCTATAAAAGTCAACGACTATACAGTACTGGTCCACGTTGAGAACACTGCTTCTCTTCCGAGGAGTGAAGTTAAGTACTTGGATGGGTGATTTCATGAAAGTGCCAAAGGATACTAATAAATAGATGATAAAATTGTAACAACACACATAAGTTTAGCATGCCTCCTAACAAGGATGGCATGTGGAAAGACCAAAGTTCTTCACAAATTTTGCCTCTACCACTAGGAGTGGCATTCCACATATGATATGACCTGTGGAAGGATGCATGCAGCCCAGGTAGAGGATGTGTCCCGTGAAGGACTTAGGATTGTGGACATGATCCAGTCCAGATTCCTCCTCTTGTTTACAAACTGTCTTCTTCTTTCCCTCCGTTTTCCCTACATTATGGGGGTCGGTTACCTGATGTGCCTCTCCAATGCCTCCTACCAAAGGCATCCTCTTCCATCAAACCTCTTCTCTCCATATCGTCCTTCACCTTATCTTACCATCTAATTGTCTGCCTCCCTCTTGATCTTCTCCCCTTCCTCACTCCCTCCCCACCATCCATCCTCAACACGTGCCCACACCATCTCAGTTGTGACACTCGTATCTCTGCAATCTTTACTAGGCCTGCTAATCTTCTAATTTCATTATTTTCCAGTCTTTCAGTCAGTGATATTCCAATAATCTACCCCAGCTTTTTCATCTCTGTTCTCTCAAGCTTTACTTCCTCTTTTTGCCTTAATGCTATAGATCTTGACTTTTAGATTAATTGGCATTTTCTTATCCTATACCACTCCTGCTACCTCCCTCCACTTCCCCCATGCTGCTTTGGCCTGTTCTCAACTTAAACCTCACAACCTCCATCCTGAGTTATAGTAGATCCCAAGTATCCAAATTGTTTTACCTGTTTTATAACTGAGCCTCTACTTTCATGTATGGCTATCCTGTCCTACCTTCCTTACTGTTCACCATAGCTTCAGTCTTATCCACATTTACTCGCAAGCCATCCCTATTCAAAGTCTCTTGCCACTCTGCAGCCCTTCTCTGTAATTCTTCCTCATTTTCAGCAATAATCACCAAATCATATGCATGTAGCAACTCCCACAACTTTTCATTTCTAATCACATTACTTAACACATGCGAGACGAGCACAAATAAAAGTGGGCTTAATACTGACTCCTGGTGTAATCCAATACTAACTTCAAAAGTTTCTGTTTCTCCAACAGCTGTTATTACTTTTGTCCAACTGTCCTCTTCCTCTAATTTGCCACTATCGGCCTATCGCCAGAAATTGTTTAAGGATTTGGCCTTCAGGTCACGCGACAGAAAAACGTTCTCTCTGGAGCACACTTTTGTGCCTCGTTATGGGCATAGGTATTCTCACCCAATTGCACTGGCATGTCTGCTGTATGTATTTTTCTTAAAGTACAACATTGAGCAATATTAGCCAATAATAGGACAGCCCCAGTCTCAATCGGCATAGGGCCATTCTGGATGAACCCATTTAGGGGCTCTTCCTCCTCTTTGTGTGTGTGCTGGATTTTTGGTTGTTCACGGGCACGTCAAAAAATATGAGGGAAAGGGGGATAACTCGCCTCTTGCAACACAAAGTTGGTATAAGACTCAACTGAGTACTGTACACAACTGATCTTTTTGGACTGGTCACATGGGGGTATGAATAAGGATCAGCACCACTGTAGGGACAGAAATAACAACAGAGGCAGCAGCGTTCCCTTTGAAAAAGCACTTTTAACAGCGACAGTAATCCAGGTTAAAAACTTTTGGGGAAGGACAAACTGTGTAGAAGGATGCAGATTACAGGCCTAGAATGGTCTTTGCATCTCCAGATATCAAAGAAAGCCCTGGCATTGATGGGTTTTCTGAGAATCGATCGGTTCGCAAGTTTGGAAATTCTGATGTCCTGCTCACTAATGCTAGACCCGGAAGCAGTGTTCAAGAGGCTTTTGTTTACAGTATCCTTAAGATGGCTTCGATGTCTGAGCTTTATGTTGCTCTGCTGGAGAAGTGTTGTCTTAAATGGAGTCCAAGCCCCTTCCAACTCTGTTTACTTCTAATATTGTCGAGAGGGCCCTAGGTAAAATGTGTACCTGTACCTTCTACACTTCTTGATAGAGGCTCTAGGGATTTACATGTTGCTTCAACCACACTCTTAGAATTTGCACAACTTGGTGGAATCACTTCATAGTTACAGGTGGAAGATATCGTACATTTCCTCTCAGAGGACAGTTTTTTCCTCGAGGTCATGCGGAAAACATCAGGATACTTCTGGGAACCGTCGACTTCACGGTGCTAAACTAAGTTGGCCAACTTCTTTAGTTAGAGAGGGATCTTTCCTCTCGGAGTCTCTATGCCAGAGTTAGCCAGAGGTTGTTTTTACCTCCAAGGAGAAATAGTTCTCCTCTCGATCAGGAATGAAAATGCATTACTCAACCTTAAAGTCAGGTCTTGGGGCTGTAGAAAGTTGATTTTACCACTACATTGGAACTCTCCGTACCCACACTAAATAGACTTTTCCTCCAAGGGAGGTAACATCCCCGACTCGTACTATATTAAATGTAGTGGTCCCTGGAAGGAACGACGTTGTACAGTTGAGGCTTAACTAAAGAGGAGTTTTCTTGCTGGATGTTGCCTCACAAGTAAGGTAATGAGCATCATAAGCTCTCATTTAGCAGCAGTCATGTTGAATGCGGGAAGCAGGTCTTGTTCCCCCCATTCGTTCCTGAGCTTTTTGTTAAAATATGGATTCCATCTTTCCTCAATGCCAGGATCCTTTGTCTCATTTCACAAGCCAATGAAATGTAACATACTACTGGGACCAGCCACTTTTTGGGTGTGGTCAGGCCACTTGACCACACATTAAATGTACACATATAACTAGACCTCGCCCACAGATCCTTTTCCTTATCATGAGAAAAGTACAGAAGGAGTTGACGTAATAAGATCTCCTGACAGAGGGAAGTTTTTTACTGTATCCATTAGCCCTCCTGACATCCTACTCCTGAAGGAGCTCAAGGTAATCTCTAGAGGCTAGGGAAGTGCCCACAACCCTGTTTTTGTATAATAGTCTCTGGCACAAATACTCCAGGTGGGTGTCTGGAAATTTCAAACAACTTTCACAGCCCACGACATCCAAGACTATATTCTCCATAGGACCTGTTATAGCTGCAAATCAGGTGCTATAGCTACCTTAGCTCCTCTCACTCTCACAGGACCATTAGCCCCAGATCAAGTGCAGTGGTTACATGTTAGTCTAGGGTGAATATAAGAATGACTAATTTTTTCTTCACCTTACCCTCTCTTGGGGCTTAATGTCGGATACCCTGTCAACTGGATCCAATCTGTGGGCAAGCAAGCCCCACTTATTGAGTAGTTATTTGTTTAGAAGCTATAGAGGTGTTGCCCTCACACTCCTTATGAGGGGAGTGTTATGTAACTTTGAAAATCCATTATGTTATTTGCCAAAGATATACAAACCTGTTACTCAATGCTGTCTAAAGTTACAAAGAGCATTCTGCTCACAACCTTTGTTGCTTGGGCCATTGGCCCGCTGGTATTACTAAGTCACTACGAGGTGTAAGATCTTTCACTGCATGCCTTACAGTAGGTGAGGATGGCCATCCCGGGTAAATTTTCCAGCCAGTCAAAATAGGGACTTCCACCCACCTAAGAATGAGTCTCTTAACGAAAAGGACAAGGTTTGTATATGTGCTTGAACTAATGACTACAGGTAATTTGAAAGTAACTTGTATTTTTTCCTAACTATAAAAATCTTAGTCCTTTACTCAAAATTTCCCAGCATCACCAATCCTCCAAGTCCTAGCTGCAATCAAAGTGCTTCTCTGTTCCCAACAGGTAACCACTGATCGCATTGTATACACTTTTTTATAAATTATAACAGCAGTATACTCTAGCTTTGTTATGAATCTCTTCTATGATAAAGGTCTCAGTTTTGTATCATCATCTCCTACCACACCTATTGATGCAAACGGCCTCGGTTACCATTCATCATCTCTTACTTTATTTTTCATAGTCCTCAGCTATGTAGGCCTGGGTCTTCCAACTCTTCTAGTGCCTTATGGAGCGCATTTGAAAGTTTGGTGAACTAATCTCTCTTGGGGAGTGGGAAGAGCATGCCCAAACCATCTCCATCTACCCCTCACCATGATCTCATCCACATATGGCCCTTGAGTAATCTCTCTTATAGTTTCATTTCTAATCCTGTCCTGCCCTTTAACTCCTAATATTCGTCTTAGGGCTTTGTTCTCAAATCTACAAAATCTACGACTCATGTCCAAACAGTAACACCGATCTCAATAAACTGATATATAGTCTGATTTTTATATGTAATTTTAGGCTATTTGAATTCCCAATTTTACTTAACTTAGCCATTGTCTGATTTGAACTCTAATTTTAAAGATTTGTATCATAAAGAAAACTGCAAATTGCTTTCAATTTTGTCTTATTGCTTCAGATTTTACCATTCCTCTCAAGTATGTAAAAACTAATAGCTTTATTCTTGATATGATATTCAGCATGGAACAAGCGCTCCTTTTGTAACCAAAATCACAAACCAACTAATGAGAAATGTCCTCAATATCAAATGGTGTCAGATGCAGAACATATCACTTTGGGATATTATTATTACTACTAGCTAAGCTACAGTCCTATTTGGAAGAATCCAGAGAGTTAAAGAAATAAGGAAACATAGAATAGTTTGGCGTTGAAAACAAGCTCATTACACATGCAGATAATGCTACTCTTTTTGCCTCATTTCCATCTCCTGAATGTAGATATGGGGATGCTGAACCCCTTAATATAGATATAGCTGAAATAAGTACATGGTGCATGAAGTTTAACCCTAACTAAACTCAAAGTATAATAATATTGTAAGTAGGTTTAGGACAAAGGTTGCTCAAAATCCAGATTTCTGCTGTGATGAATCTCTGAACATATGAAATGCCTTTAAAATTTTAGGTGTGATTCTTGATTGCAAATTTACTTCTGAGAAACACATTCGGTATGTTACTTTTCCAGTAGTACAAAAAATAGACTTTTATTCCTATGAGGATGCAAACTTCCTTGTCATTTATATGGGGTAACTACTAATCACGTTTTCTACAACTAACCAATAAAAGATTTGGTTGGTTGTGTCATGCTATGTTGCATGCGCAAGGAGCAAGTGTCACCTTTCCACAACACTGCTGGTCGCAAAGTGAAGAGGTTGTGCTTACTTCCTCTCTACGATTGAGCCTTTCACATTCATCTTGCCTACCCGTAGAGCATTTAGAGCTCTTGACTTGTGTTTTCTCTTAATTCACGGTTATTTGAGTGACTATTCATTAACTGTGAGTTGCAAGTGAGTGCTTATGTCTATTAAGTCTCGGTATTTACGTGTTTGCCCGTAAAAAGATAACGACAATATTGACATCCTTATGAGCCGGGCAGACATAGACATACGTACACATCCTATATGCTCCTCTTGCTTAGGCAAGAGATGTCCAAGGAAATCTCCTCCATGTTAATAGGTATTTTTTCTCGTTACAGGAATCTTAACGAGATTCCTGCATTACTGTGCCTCCTGTCAACGGGAGTTAGAGACAAGTCTCATCCTTTCAGTTTTTCATCTCGATATTTCCCAGAACTTTATCTACAATTGACACACATCCAGAAGTGTCGATTGCGCAGTGAGGAGCCAGGTCTCAGCACATCTTACTTACTTTACTTTACTTTGATGGCTGCTTTTCCGGTCCCATACAGCAGGGGAACCCCACTCTCTATAGGACCTCCACTGTCATTTTACCTTGTTTGTTCAGAGTATTTAAAGTTTCATATCGCATATTGTTCATTTACTGTTAAATCGTCACTGTTGTATGACTATTGAAATAAGAAAGTCTTCAGTTTCCTCTTGAAAACCTTAACGTCTTCAATCATTCGGATGTTTCGTTGGAACTTATTATATAGTCTCGGGGCCGCATATTTAAAGGCTCTGGAGCCGAAAGTAGACATATATCTAGGTTCCAATACTTTGAGGCCATCTGTAACTATTCTCGTGTCGATATGATTTGTTGGCTGCGCAATATTTAGCAATTCTCTTAAGTATTTTGAACGACCAGTTCTGATAACTTGTTGAGTTATTGTACATATTTTAAGTTCAATTCTTTTATCGGCAGCCAGTGTAAATCAAATAGTATAGGGGTGATCCTTTCTCTAGGTGGGACACCTTTTATCAGTCTTGCTCCTCTGTTTACTATGTTTTGTAATTTCTTAAGTTGCACTTTTTGGTAAATTGTAATAGATAGAGTTGCAATAGTCAATCCTGGTAATAACACAGTTTATCACAAGTTTCTTTACAGAATTTTCGTCCAGGTACTTTTTTATAAACGCAATATTTCTTAGATAATAACCAGTAGTTTTTATTACATTATTTATTTGGGCATTTAGAGACAGGTTACAGTCAAGAAATACTCTTAGATCTCGAACTTTACTAGATATCGGCACTGAGTCATTATTTATGTTCATTTGAATATTGCCTAAGTTTCTCACGCTGTTTCTCTTACCCACCACCATGAATTCAGTTTTGTTCTCATTTAATTTTAGTTGTTTAAATGTCATCCATTCTCTAACACTATCAAGGATCCGGTTTAGAGTTTCAGTTGTGTCATCTATATCATTTATGGAGAAGTAAAATTGTGTGTCATCCGCAAATAATTTAAACTTCACACCATGCCTTTGTAGTATTTTTGATAGACCAATAGTATAGATGCAGAATAAGATTGGGCCAAGTACCCCTCTGTTTAAGGGTTCATGTGATATGAATTATTATTATTATTATTATTATTATTACTAGCCAAGCTACAACCCTAGTAGGAAAAGCAAGATGCTATAAGCCCAAGGGCTCCAACAGGGAAAAATAGCCCAGTGAGGAAAGGAAATATGGAAATAAATAAATGTTGTAAATAAATTAACAATAAATCATTCTTTAAACAGTAACATCATCAAAACAGATATGTCCTACATAAACCATTAACAACGTCAAAAACAAATATGTCATATATAAGCTATAAAAAGACTCATGTCCGCCAGGTCAACATAAAAACATTTGCTCCAACTTTGAACTTTTGAAGTTCTACTGATTCAACTACCCGATTAGGAAGATCATTCCACAACTTGGTAACAGCTGGAACAAAACTTCTAGAATACTGTGTAGTATTGAGCCTCATGATGGAGAAGGCCTGGCAATTAGAATTAACTGCCTGCCTAGTATTACGAACAGGATAGAATTGTCCTGGGAGATCTGAATGTAAAGGATGGTCAGAGTTATGAAAAATCTTATGCAACATGCATAATGAACTAATTGAAAGACGGTGCCAAAGATTGATATCTAGATCAGGAATAAGAAATTTAATAGATCGTAAGTTTCTGTCCAACAAATTAAGATGAGAATCAGCAGCTGAACACCAGACAGGAGAACAATACTCAAAACAGGGTAGAATGAAAGAATTAAAACACTTCTTCAGAATAGATTGATCACCGAAAATCTTAAAAGACTTTCTCAATAAGCCAATTTTTTGTGCAATTGAAGAAGACACAAACCTAATGTATTTCTCAAAAGTAAATTTGCTGTCGAAAATCACACCTAGAATTTTAAGAGTCATACAAATTTAAAGAAACATTATCAATACTGAGATCCGGATGTTGAGGAGCCACCGTCTTTGATCTACTTACAATCATACTTTGAGTTTTATTAGGATTCAACTTTATACCCCATAATTTGCACCATGCACTAATTTTAGCTAAATCTCTATTAAGGGATTCAACAACCCCAGATCTACATTCAGGGGATGGAATTGATGCAAAGAGAGTAGCATCATCTGCATATGCAACAAGCTTGTTTTCTAGGCCAAACCACAATCTCATGTGTATATAGTATGAAAAGTAATGGGCCAAGAACACTACCCTGTGGAACACCGGATATCACATTCCTATACTCACTATGGTGCCCATCAACAACAACTCTTTGAGATCTATTACTTAAAAAATCAATAATAATGCTAAGAAACGACCCACCCACTCCCAACTGTTTGAGTTTGAAAACAAGGGCCTCATGATTAACACGGTCAAAGGCAGCACTAAAATCAAGGCCAATCATACGAACTTCCCGACCACAATCAAGGGATATCTGTACAGCATTGGAGATTGTAAGAAGTGCATCACATGCTCCAAGGCCTTTACGAAAACCAAATTGCAAACTAAGGAATAGATGATTACCTTCAGCAAACCTATTAAGACGTTTTGCCAGAAGACGTTCAAAAACTTTAGATAATATGGGAGTTATGGAAATTGAGCGGTAATCAGTGGGATTTGAGCTACACCAAACACATTTACATAGAGGAGTAACATTATCAATTCTCCAACAAGTACTAAAAGCACCTCTTCTTGTTAACTTGTGCAAAATAACAGATAACTTTGAAGCTAAGAAATCTGCTGTCTTTATAAAAAAAACAAAGGAAAAATACCATTTGGGTCTACACCTCTATAAGCATCAAGGTCCATCAACAGAGCTTTAATCTCACGAGATCGGAAAGCTAAACTAGTTAGTTTAGCCTCAGGAAAACATGAATGAGGAAGTTCAAGTTTTTATTACTCTGTTTACTGTCAAAAACATCAGCCAACAGGGTTGCCTTTTCCTTTGGACAGTGAGTGACTGAGCCATCTGGTTTAAGTAAAGGAGGAACTGTTGCATCTACATCAAAGAGTGCAGATTTAAGGGTAGACCACCATTTATGTTCCTTAGTTGTACCAGAAAGGGTTTCTTTTATGGTTAAATTGTAATCCTTTTCAGTTGAGGCATAAACTCTCTGAGCAAAAGCTCGAAGCTGAGTATAGTTGTTTCAGGTCAAATCTGATCTGTTACCCTTCCAAAGATGATAGGCCTCCTGCTTCTCCAAATAAGCACGTCTACAATCATGATTGAACCACGGTTTGTCCTTCACTCGGTACCTTAGCACACGAGAAGGGATACGCCTATCAGTTATGTTTACTAGATTCTCATTCAAAGGGGCAACAGGATCTACACTACTATATAATTGTGACCAATTCAAGCACAAAAGATCATGCAAAATCCCATTCCAGTCTGCTTGGGATTTCATATAAATTTTACAAGAGTATGATATATCAGGGACATGCTGCTCAGTCTTCACTACTAATGAAATCAAGGCATGATCAGATGTCCCGACTGGAGAACCAACCTTACTAGTTACCAGGAGAGTCAGTGTATACGAGGTCCAAGCAATTACGAGACCTGTGAGTAGCTTCATTTATGATTTGCTCACAGCCTGATTCCGAGGCAAAGTCTAAAGCTCTTAAGCCACGGTGATCGGTAGGAGAGATAGAACCTAACCAATCCCTATAGTGAGCATTGAAATCACCAACAAAGACAAAAGAAGCCTTTCTATCATCTTCTTGTATCTTAGCCATAATGGTAAGAAGACAATCGAAGATAGAATCATCCATGTCTGGATTCCGGTAAATGGAACCCAAATAAAAGTTGTTATGCCTGCCACAAACTTTTGTTACCTGAATCTCATGACATCCACATTGATAGCAGGACTTATGAGAAGTAGGGTACTCGGTCCATATATACACCGCCATTCCCCTGGCCCCAGGGATGGCATCACGTTTTAACATTATTGGCTTCTTAAAACTACTTATAAGGAGTTCAGAGGAGTGCCTCATATTAGAAACCAAAGTTTCTGAGCACAAAAGAATATCATACTGTCTGGACGCAACTGTAAGGTCTTGGATATTTGCATGAAGACCACGAATATTGCAATACAGAAGACGACATTGACGAAATCTAGGACGTACCGGTCCCGGATTCTGCTCAATGTCTCCAGACAGCATAAGAATTAATAGAAATAAAAAAGAGACATCATACTTAAAAACTAGACTAACAAGAATTATAACAAAAACAATCTTTTAGGTATTCAAATGCTTGCTCTTCAACGCCGATGGGCTCTTCAACGCCGATGGACCGTAGATCATGTAGTAGCAGTTCATGCACAGCTGTATCAAAAGCAGCACTGAGTTCGAGCAATATTAAAATACCACATTTATTTTCATCCAGCATTTCCAGCATATTTACAACAAAGCAGATGGCTGTCTCCGTAGCGTATAGTTTTCTGTAAGCAGATTGGTTATCAGGCAAAGCTTCTATTGACTTCTAAGTGACTGAATAGTTTTTCAAAAATTGCATATTGAAGCACTTTTGAAACAAAGAATAGATTTGAAATAGGTCTATATGAGCTTAATTCCTGGTAGTCCAGTGCATTTTTCAGAACTGTTGTGACTCTAGCTATTTTCTCAGATTTGAGAAATTTACATTCATCAAAGTTTGCATTTGCTATTCTATTATTATTTTGGCTAGACTAGAAAAGTTTCTCTCTCCAATTACTTCAGATATTGGCATTGGTTCGATCGCGCAGTTTGTTTTCTTTGCTCTCTTAATAATTCTGGTGATGTTGTCTTGCGTTGTTGTTAAATCTCATTAATTTTGTCTGTGTGCTTGGTGTATCATTAATCTGATGTTAAGTATTTACAAATGACTTGGTTATATTTTTAATTTTATTTTTAAAGAATACTAAAAAATTATTTGCTAGTTCCTGGTCACTGTATCCATCAGGTAGCTTCTTTTCTTTTACATTTCCCTTTATACCATTCAGGAGACGATATAACTTATTTATGTCTGTTGCTGCTTCGAAGATCTTTCTCTTATAGGATTCAATTTTATTCCTTCTTAGTAGGTAGTTATATTGACACGCAGCAGTTTTGTGTTCTACCCAAGTAATTTCAGTTTTTAATCTAGTCCATTCTCTTTATGTCTTTTCCCTCTTTTTCACCAAAGTCTCTCCATTAAACCAAGGAGGTTGGTCTTTTAGAGTTACTGTAAAGTCTTTTCCATAGTGGGCACATGGTATCATATTCACTTAAACTTACTTTATTATAAGTGGTCGAAAGACAGTTAATACTCTTAGCTCCCAACAGACATTGGTCATCATGATCACAGAGAATGTTGATACAAGTAGTATCATTTATTTTTTTTGTAACTTTTCCAATAGATACGGTATGAGAAAATTTGATTTATGTCTTAAAGTTTATTTTCTTTACTAATGCATGTTTCTGTAGAGGTAGACTAAACGTAATAAGTTTGTGTACTGGAGAGATAGTACATTTCTCTTCAACTTTTATATCAGATACAATATTATTCATGTCATTACTTAAAACTAAGTCCAACGTATGCCCAGTTAAGGTAGTTGTACAGTCGACATTATTCACTAGTCGATATAATTGTAATAACTCACTAAATGCCAAAGCGTCAGGATTTGATACATCTTCCATCAAAAATTGAAGTCTCCACAGATAACTAATTCGTTTTTCTCCATGATAATCATTTCAATGAAAGCACCGAATTCTTCAATAAAGATACTAGTGTTTGTTCTCGGAGGTTTGTCGATTGTTACAAAGGATATTTTTCTGTCTTAGCAAAGTTTATTTCTATATATTCAAAGCTTGTTACACTAGTTCTTTTCAACATTCTGAGATTTTTGTCCGGCACCCCCACTAGACCTACCTTCTCTTGGAAATGTGAAAGAAGGGGTGTGTGGGGGGCGTCATTGCAGTGATCTTTGCCTTGTCCAAGTTCTTTAACCATGTTTCAGATAATGCTAGTACAAAACAAAAAATTAATCCGTTCCCACCCTCTGATTCCCACTTTCGGTGGAGCTGAAATCAGCCATAGACTTTTTAGCGAGGTGTAACTACCCCACCCCTAGTTAGCGATGAGGTAGGGTAGGTAGCCGGTTACCCGCTATCTCTCACACACACACACACACACACACACACACCTGTGTTCTATCGTCACTTTTTACTTTTGGCTTGAGAGTACACAGCTACTACCTACTACCTAAGAAATTGGATATTGTTATTAGATAGAAACTTCCATACTCTTGTTCAATATATACTGCTGAGCTGTATGCAATAATCCTCGTAGTTTGATATATTTTTAAAAATGGTAATCAAAATTGTTTTTATACAATTTTTACAGATTCCAATAGTGTTTTACTCTCAGTTAAACAAATTATGCCAGGCCATCATCTAGTACAAGAGGTGCAGGACTGGTTAGTACTTTTGTAGTCAAGGAAGATTATCAGTGTTCATTTCTGTTGGGGTCCCTTCCCACGTTGAGGTTGATGGAAATGAACGAGTAGATAAGGGAGCTGAGGAAGCTACAGGGCTACATAACCCATCCCTCATACCCTCATAAGTATTCCCTACAAAGACCTTGAAAGACCTTCGGTGGATGCATGTTCATGTTGTAATTCTACAAGAAGGAGGGGTAACATCATTTTAACTAGACTGCTTATTGGCCATACACATGCAACCCACAATTATTTAATGAAGAGTTGGGAAAGGAGGCAGGCCCCTCTTTGTAATACCTGTCAAATGACAAAAGATATTAAACATATTTTAGGCTAATCTTCACAGGAGGACACATTTACTCAAGGACAAACCTTAAGAGATATACTGGGGGAATGTTTTCATACACTTCACTTGAAAAATTTCAGAGTATTGGTTTATATCACGAGCTTTAATTAATTGTATTAATTTATATTTTGATTGCTAAGATATGCCATGGTAGGCGGTATATCTTAACAATCGATGTTTGCCAATGGTTATACTCATATGAGCGGGTGAGCAACTTGGTGGAGTAATGAGAGCTTTGGGTGTGGAGGAAAGGGCCCCCTAAATCTCGAGAAAGTCACTGGAAGCAGGATGACGCATTGGGTTTAAGCCGATGGACAAGCTCTCTCTTTGGCTTTTACCCCAGATGCCTGCCAGTTGATCTTACTAGAATTAGTATGGACTGGCAGGGGTCACTTGCCGTAGTTAGATAGGCACTGCACATCACAAGAAACTGGCTATCCTTTGATGTATCTAGCCAATGAATCCTTTATGGATTTAGTCAGTCATGGAAAGAGAAGATGACAGAATAGCAGCCAGTCCTGGGCGTAGCGGCTGCTAAAAATCTCCCGGTTTATAAATACTAAAAAAGAATTGAAAATAGGTAATTGAAATGTTAGAACCAGGAATCAGATTGAGAAGTTACAGCAAGTGGAGAGTGAATTTATGAAATATAGTTTGGCTATCTTGGCCCTAAGTTGAACACGATATATGGGAAATGGTAAGGAAACTTTAGACCAAGGCAATATATAGTGTATCTACTCAGGAAGATCAGATGGAGTTGGTAGAGAAGGGTTAGGAATAATGATGACACCAAGGGCAGAAAAGGCATTAACCGAGTGGAGAGCTGTAAATAGTAGATTGTTACTAGCAAAGTTCAAATCAAAGCTGTGCAATATGAGTATTAGAGTTTGCTATGCCCCAACAAATGATTCCCCTGAATAAAGGAAAGATGAATACTATGAAGAACTGCAGAGGGTAATAGATGAGATCCCTGAGAGATATGAAAATTGTGATTGGCAACTTCAATGCTAAAGTTGTAAGCAATAATCAAGGGATACAGAATGTGATGGGTGTCGGGGGTCTTTGCGAAGTTGCAAAGGAAAATAGAGCACATTTCATAAGTTTCTGTTCAGCAAACAATCTTGTCATTGGAGGTACTCTTTTTCAACACGAAGAACTGCCACAAGTATATATGGACTTCACCATGTGGCATTTACAAAAATCAGATAGATCACATTGCCACTAATAAAGAGAGAAGGAGGTCTCTGAGAAATGTAAGAAGCTTTAGAGGTACAGATATTGGTAGTGATCACCAGCTCCTCATTACCACACGGAAATTGAAACTGAAAGCACCCAAGAGAAAGATTGATAGAATACCTAGGTTTGATACAACTACGCTTTTAGAAGAAGGGCACAGAGAAACATTTGCAATGGAATGTAGGAATCGATTTTCAGTTTTAGAAACTTTAGGAGACGAAGAACAGACAATTAATGAAAATGGTGTGATATTAAGAAAATATATCAGTCAGTTGGTAGTGAAGTCTTGGGACACACAGTTACAAGTAGAAAGCCACGGATATCAAATGATACTTGGGATACTATAAAAAAAAGAGACAAAAACAGAAATGTATTGTTGAAAGTTTTTGAGGAAGAAATAAAAATTACAAGGTAGACCATGCTAAGTATTCCAGTATTGACAGTGAGGTCAAAAGAAAAGTCAGGAATAACTGGAAAGAATATTTAGACAGTAAATCAGATAAGGCTAACAAAGCTATGAATTCAGAAATTGGCTATGCTGTAAGATTGGGTCATAAAATTATTAATGAAATCTCGTTATAGCAGCAGAAGATGAAGAGACTTCGTTTGGATGGAACACTTTAGTGAAGTTATAAATAGGAGATATGAAGGGAATAATTTGATTGATATACCTGAAGCTGGTGAAGACCTTGATGTGCCCATGAATGAATTCAGTGTGTTTGAAGTCAAAACTATCCTAAAAAAACTAAAGAGATGATAGCCCCGGGATACGATAGAATAACTGCCGAGGTGATAGTGGCCGAAAATGAAGTGACTCCCAGACTACTTACAAGATTATTTTGTAGAATTTGGCATGAAGAGGCAAAACCTGGTGAATGGGAGTTAGGAGTGTTGGTGAAAATAGCAAAAATAGAAGACCTGACTGGTTGCAATAATTACAGAGGCATATCTTTTACGTCAGTTTTTTATGAAAATATATAGTATGCTTATTCTAAAGAGACTGGAGAGAAAGATTGATGAAAAGCTGATAGATGAACAAGTAGGATTTTGAACAAGTAGAAGTTAGAAGTTGCACTGACTCCAAGGGAATCTGTTGCCACCTATGTTGTTTATCCACCTCATGGATTTTGTAATGTGTAGAACAGTCAGAGATGATAGAAAAGGATTGGACTGGATTGGTGATAGGAATTTAGCAGACTTAGAGTATGCAGATGATGCTGTCCTTGTTAGCAGAACACCACAGGATTTGCAATGCTTGCTTACTAGAATGCATTAAATATCTCACGAGGTTGGGCTGAAGATAAATGGAAGAAAGACCGAGATGATGAGAACCGAGTATGCAATGGAAGATGAAATATCTTTGGGAGCAGAAATGATTAATGATGTAAAATCATTTAAGTATTTAGGAACTATGATCTCTAATACAGGGTCTTTAGAATTAGAGTTGAGTGAAAGATTGAAAAAAGCAAATCAGACAATTGCTAGGTTGAGTAAAATTTTGAAATCAAATTGCCTTAAATTGCATATAAAAATCAGACTATATATCAGTTTAGTGAGATCATTGTTATTCTATGGACATGAGTCATGGTATGACAACGGAACAATCTCCAATAGATTTAGTTGATTTGAGAACAAAGTCCTCAGGGGAATATTGGGAGTTAAATGGCAGGACATGATTAGAAATGAAACTATAAGAGAGATTACTAGAGTACCCTGTGTGGATGAGATCATGATCGAGGGGTAGATGGAGATGGTTTGGGCATGCTCTTTGCACTCCCCAAGAGAGATTAGTTCACCATAAGATTAGCTTGGCTCCACAAGGCATTAGAAGAGTTGGAAGACCTAGGACTACATGACTTAGGACTATGATACGTGAAGTAGGAGATGATAAAGGGAGAAGTATTGAATTAAAAGCTCAAGATATAGATGAATGGCGAAATCTAACCGAGGCCCTTTGCGTCAATGGGCATAGGAGGAGATGATGATGATGATATTTTAATCCTTTTAATTCCACCTTATTTCGCATTGAGAAATTATTGAATGAAAGCTGTGTGATTGATTTTATAAGTTAAAATGATAGCAAATGTTGTGAATGTACAGGTATGATTGATTAATTTGTATTAAAAAGCGTTAAATAGCCTTTGATATTCTAGTGCTTGACTTAAGGCCTAAATTTTGTATTCAATTCAATCTAAGATTGAAAAAGTTTGGATATAATATGAAAGAGGATTGGAGAATTTGTCAGAAAAACTTCTAGGTTGGTTAAATATTTATGGGTTATAGATGTAGATGTAGAGGAAGACCTAGATCAGATGGGAATTCAGGCTAAAAGTGCTGCAGATAAAGTGGGAAAAGAGAAATCCTTTCATGAATAAACCTGACATTTTTAAAGAGAGAACCTTATTTCTTTTAGTAATTATCGTATTTTAAAAATTATATGATGATAATAATTTACTAGATGTCACCTTTAGAATACATATATGCCTTATATACACTGCAAAATGTAACACAAATGTACATGGAAATGTGTAACCCCTATACACTGAAGATCATTAAGGTTTGGGTGGTCACAATTGGTCTCTTGATTATGTTTGCCTCAGTTTACCTGCAATGAAAGGGAGCCAAATGGTTCAAGAACATTTGAAGACGCATAATCCTTGAAGGCTGTTAGTTTTAGTTTTCATACGCGACATACGCCAATGTGTGACAATTGTATATTATAGATGGTTAGTTTTCATTTTAGTTTTTTCGAGCCTAAATAATTTTCCTATAATAGCACCAGATATCAGTTATGTACTGTATAGAACAAAATTTGAATTTTTATTTTCTAGAAAGGATTGTAGATGTTTTTTTTCAAGTAAGGTAATTGGTTCATAGTTAAAATACTATTTTTAAAATTATTTTGAGTGAACGTTGTGTTGCAACCGTATCAGGATGCCGAAAAAGAAGATTCAAGTATTGTACAAGAATAGAATCATCACTTTTTCTGACATATCCTAACTTTCATCACATTTTTTGCAGCTGGTATCTGAAAAAATTTGAAGACTACCCAAAGGATCGGAAAGCTATATTTCCATATGTGCTTTGATGACCCCAGAGATTACTCATGGTTTACTGAATAATAGATGAAATTTTTATAGTTAGGAACAAATGTAAATGATTGATTTAATGAAAATTAGTACATGATCTTTGACTATAACTGGTTACCAAAAAATGCAGTATACATTCATTAACATATGTACACACACCTAGCATTAAAAATTTAATCCTACATAAAAGTTTAAATTTAAGGAATATGCTGTTATCTTAGGTTGTTTCTTTGTGTAGAAAAAATTGAAAGAGAGAGAGAGAGTCACTATTCTTTAAAAAGGAACTTAATCTCTAAATATGGAAAGCACCCAACAATAATTACTGCCCCGATTTGTCCGGGAATGGAAACCATCTAGACAATATAATATCGTGTTGTAATGTTTATACTTAATTCTCTATAATTTTTGGTTGCTTGTACCAATTGTAGTAAGGGAGAGACTCTAGTATGTCAAGTTCACAGACATTGTGGTAATTATAGGCACTGCATTGTTGCAAGCTTGTCCAGTACACAATAGTGTTTAGACTTGGTAAGTTAATGTTATGACTCTTTAATTGCCAAATGTATTTTTAAACAAAACAGTGTTCCTAGGGACATTTATTTTTTGCATATATAGCTCCAATTTAAAGCCAGAAGACCTATTCAAATCAGTTTTTTTTTACAATTCGATTCCATTTTCTTATGTATGTTTCTATTTCATTTACATACTGTAATTATATTTGCATATACTTTAAAAAGTGGTGTTTTTACTATCCTAAATTGTATAATTGTCCTATTTTAGAGAGTTTTATTTGTTTGAGATGGTGTCTCATATTCTGTATGTATTTCTCATTGAGGAATTTGTAAAACTATTCAAATCATTCTGTTAACTATTTTTTTTCTTTTTTTTTCTTTTTTTTTTTTTGGTCCCTTGATAGATGGAGGAATATTGCAAGATGGGATTTCATGAAAAGAAATCTTAGGCCACCATGGATTGTTGAGCGAAGATATTACACTGTATCTCAGGCAAGGGAAACTCCATTTCTTTAGTGCATGCATACATATCTAACCTACCTTAGTCTTCAAATTTATCAAACCTTTTGTTTATTAGTGTTTATGGATGTCTAGATAATTACAGATGTTTGTCAGTGGTTTGCTTACTGGCGTGTGTAAAGTAATGGATGGGAAAGAATGTAGAGACATTTCAAAATCTTGCTAAAGAAGATCCAGTTTCCTTTTTCAGTTATCTAAGAAGATACATGTGTGTGAAATGGGGTTTACTTTAGTCTTTAGCATTAAACTTATTCTTGGTAAGCATTTTCTGATTTAGTCTACTAATTCCTTGTTTATGTAACCGGATAACAATCAAGTGTTCATTTTATTCATTCCATAATCTCTGATATGAGTAGCAGAATAGTACAGCATCAGTTTTGTCTTCATACTTGAATGAAATGGGAATTACAGTAGATGAAACCCCTCATGAAGAACTGCCCCCCCCCCCCCACATCCCAACTATTTCCCTGTTTCACCCTCTTCTCAGTTTGTGGGAGAAATGGAAGGTGTTTGTTGGGTTTTTGTGACACAGCATTAAAATATTCATCTGCAATGAATTTAATATTGCATATGTTGATAGTTTTCAGCGTTTGACTTTGTTGGGGTTTTGAAATACAGTGTAGTCTCCAAAAACTTTCCTATAACAAAGGGAATCTAATACAAGATAACTACTAAAGAAATATTGTCTTCTCTGCTCTACAGCCAATGTATGAACGTGCAAAACAGACTCACTGTGTATAAGGTAGATCTTGAGTTCAGGTGCTATTAAACTTGAAAGAGCACATCCAATGCTGAAATCATCTGGCTATCGGGGACATAACATCACTGAGTACCTTCACTACAGCTGGAGGTAATGCTACCTCTGCATCAACTTGCACCCAGCCTCCATCTTACTCTGTCATCAAAGCAACCACACATGCTTTTGCTTTGTCTACGAGTGAAGTGAAGATTTGTCATCTAAGGACAAGTTAAGTAACATGAATCAAGTTACAATATACTTAATAATCCACTATTCTCAATATTGTGTTAACATAATAGGGGTTAATTTTATGGTCAAGTTTGCCGTCAATGTTTTCTACAACCGGCCAATCAAAAATTTGGTTGCTTGCATCATTCCTTGTTGCAGGGTAAACACAACACATACGCAAGGAGCAAGCAAATACTTGCTCACAACATATGAGGAGGTTGTGCTCTAACTTTCTATGATCGAGCCTTTTGCATTCATCTCATCACTTTTAGAATTTAATTCTCTTGATTCATGTTTTTTTCTTTATTCACTGTCAATTAAGTGAGTATTCATTATCTGAGAGTTACGAATGGTTGCTCATGTATATTTACGTTCCTGCCCAGAATGGTAAAGCGACTATTGTGGCATCCTTATGAACTGGGCAGACATAGACACATCCTCTGTGTCCCTCTTGCATAGACAGATGTTCAAGGGAATCTCCATGTAATTACTGTAGGGAGTGGAATTCCTCCCAGTGGGAGAGATATTTTTCTTGTCGCAAGAAATTTTCACGATTTTTTCGTTAGTGTGTCTCCTCTCAAAAGGAGTTAGAGAGAAATCTCATTCTATGCGGCGAGAATTTCCATTTAGTTTTTCATGTTGAGATTTCCTTGAAACTTTATCTACAATCAACACATATCCAGAATAGTGTAAACTCTGTATGCTTAGTGAGACCTTGTGAAAATGTCCGTACTGTATCCAGATAAAACATGAATATACCTAAAAAAATAACACTATTGCTTGAGTTTTCTGAAGTTCCAGAAGACAGGATTTCTTGTGTCATAACGTCATTTGGCCTCTGTCCTGATGACTTCTGATCTTATTTTTTGGTGAGGACATCAATTAGGAGACCTTTTCGCTGTCATTCTGCTAGTTTAAGGGTTCTTTTATCTGAAGAATGCTTGAGGATATTAATTGGGAGGTCACTCGGGACGACGGAGCACCAGGGTTAACGACACTTGATCCTCATAGCCCTGAGGTGATACTGAAGTAATATGGGATTGCTGTCTCCAGAACCACTGGTGTAGATCAAATTGGCTTTTTGTTCAATTGACGAGTATAGCTCCAGCTGGTAAAGGCAGGCATGTGGGAAAAACTTGAAGTGCCTTATCACATATGAAAATCTGTATTAAACTTTCTGTAGAAGCTGAGGTCTTGAATGGTGTCTATAAACAATACAAGGAGTAATCTTGTGATTCAAGTTGAATATTCCTGCAAATACAATCTACCTTTGTAGCACATACAATAATTGTTTGGAAATTATAAATCAGGAGAAACTATGTATAGGAGACCTTAAAATTCCTGACATACTAAGAATTAAGCCGAGATGTAAATAAGATAAATACAAGTTCTAATGTACAATTTAAATTCAATATTGGTGTATGATTCACTCAAAATACAATGCTTAAGAAAACAGCAACCATAAAACGTTTAAAATGAACATCAAAGGAAACTTGGCTGCTTGACGTCACGATTATCGAAAGGTGAGCGATGATGTATGAATTGAAAAACTAGAGAGGATTAGCTAAAATAAACCAGAGAAGGGATGAATGAAAATAGAAACAATAAATAAATTTGAAGCATGAAGATATATTGACAAATAGAGGCAGGTTACCAAGGAAGCGTCACGAAAGAATGGCAAATAAACGTAAAATCATGATTTGTTATACTGTAAGTAGACAAATGAAGAACCTTAAAGGCCCTATTGCCCCTATGCATATGTTTAAATTAATTTAGGTTAATAGTAGTATATTGGGGCCAGAGAGAGTTGGGAATCTTGCTATGTTAAAGGTAAAAAATTAGAAAAAGTATTAGCCAGTCAAATATTACCAACATGGTATGATTTAGATTTAGGACGGTATGGTCATGATATAAGTACTATAGTGGAACATGTTACAGATGGAAAGTCAAGAGGTAGACAAAGGATTAGGATCATTAGATGGTATAAAGGAAAGGAGAATTTCTTGAAGGAATATGTTAACTAGTGTATGCAGCCCATCAAAAATGAGGTCTAAATGTTTAAGTGAATATACACACAGGTGCAATCCTTCTCACCCCATTTCCCTTTCCTCTCGGGTTACCCGATCTCACTAGGGAATGACTACTCCCTCTCTCTCTCCCTTTCATAGGACAGGGAGAGACCAATAGTTATACGTATGGCAACGCCGCTCAACATGACGGGAAAGATATACTATATATATATATATATATATATATATATATATATATATAAATATGTATATATATATATATATATATATATATATATATATATAGCCTATGTATGTATGTATGTATATATATGTATGCGTATATATATATATATATATATATATATATATGTTTGTATGTATATATATATATGTGTGTGTGTATATATATATATATATATATATATATATATATGTATGTTGTATATATATAATATATACTGTATATATGTATATATATCTGTATATTATTATTATTATTATTATAATTATTATTGAGTTAAAAGTAATGGCTGCATCGGCAGAGTTTATTTTCTTATCCAATTTTTCTATTTTCCGGATAATTCTCTTCTCTAGAGCGCTACAATCAGCCAGCAGACTCAACCTGCCTAAAAGAGGGTCTCCTACCACGATATAATTATTATTATTATTATTATTATTATTATTATTATTAGATGCTAGGCTACAACCCTAGTTGGAAAAGTAGGATGCTATAAGCCCAGGGGCCCCAACAGGGAAAATAGCACAGTGAGGAAAGGATACAAGGAAAAAAATATTTCAAGAACAGCAAGAACATTTAAAATAAATATTTCCTATATAAACAATAAAAACTTCAACAAAACAAGAGGAAGAGAAACTAGATAGAACAGTGTGCCCGAGTGTACCCTCAAGCAAGAGAACTCTTACCCAAGACAGTGGAAGACCATGGTACAGAGGCTATAGCACTAACCAAGACTAGAGAACAATGGTTTGATTTTGGATTGTTCTCCTAGAAGAGCTGTTTACCATAGCTAGAGTCTCTTCTACCCTTACCAAGAGGAAAGTAGCCACTGAACAATAACATTGCCGTAGTTAACCTCTTGGGTGAAGAAGAATTGTTTGGTAATCTCAGTTTTGTCAGGTGTATGAGGACAGGAGAATCTGTAAAGCATAGGCCAGACTATTCAGTGTCTGTGTGGGCAAACGGAAAGAACTGTAACCAGAGAGAAGGATCCAATGTAGTACTGTGTGGCCAGTCAGAGCCAACCTACTACCAATATATATATATATATATATATATATATATATATATATATATATATATATATATATATATATATATATGTATATTATATATATATATATATATATATATATATATATATATATACAGTATATATATATATATATATATATATATATATATATATATATATATATATATATATATATATATATTGGTAGTAGATTGCCCAGGGCACCAGCCGCCCATTGAGATATTACCGCCAGAGAGTTATGGGTCCTTTGACTGGCCAGACAGTACTACATTGGGTCCTTCTCTCTGGTTACGGTTCTTTCCCTTTGCCTACGCAGACACAGAATAGTCTGGCCTATATATATATATTGATAGTAGGTTGGCCAGGGCACCAGCTGCCCGTTGAGATACTACCACTAGAGAGTTATCGGATCCTTTGACTGGCCAGACAGTAATACATTGGATCCCTCTCTCTGGTTACGGCTTATTTTTTCTTTGCCTACACATACACCGAATAGTCTGGCCCAGGGATGGGGAACCTGCGGCCTTAAGGCCACATATGGCCTTCTGGACCATCAAGTGCGGCCTTCTACGGCCTTTGATATATGCACAGTATGTGTAGTATATTTCTGCTTTGACACTGAATATTGTGTTTGAAATCATTTTACTGTATGTACACACATACAAATATGTACACACAGACAATAGGAAAGTTGTATTCGGTGATGTACCTCCCTTAGAATGGAAGCAATTTTTCCTTGAATTCAATGAATCTTAACGAATACAATTAGCCGTTTCCTTGGCAGCTGCAACAGCTGTTGTAGCTGACAAGGAAAAACTGCTAGTTGCAGTGAGTGAGTGATTTAACGTATGATGCACGAGTGTGTTCCTGTTTTGTCCATTTCCTCACTGTGATCTATGTTTGTTTTAGATGAGTCAACAGGTTCCAGATTTTTGGCATAAAGATATTTTATTTGTGCTTTCAGTGATGAGTTTTGATTGTATGAAAAATAGCTTCTCTTAGGTAACCTTAATGCAAGGACAAGAGGAACAGGCATTTTAACAACTTCAATAAGCAATGTCACAAAGGAGGACTAAATTTTACTTCCTTATCATAATAAGTTATGTACTGATGGTGTTCCAGCTATGATGGCTAAAAACTAGGGATTTATTGAACATCCTAAGAAAGCAAATAATTGTTTCTTTTTTTTTTTAATGAAAACAGCTAAGTGTGTTTAAGCAGATACAAGTTTTTACTGGGATGTTGCATTTTTATGAAATGTGATTATTTAAAAAGTACCTACTTGCCAATATAGAATATTTGAAAAGGTTATATTGTTGATATTTATAAGCTATCTTTTCCAAAAAAATTAATATTATTTTATTTATCACTTCAGTACAAAGAACCTACTTGCGTAACTAAAGTAATTTGAAAATGACATGCTTTCGATATTATTCATTTACTTACGGTAGTTTGAAAACTACCCAAACTTGAATGAAATATTTTAAAACTTAGTTTTAAATATAATTCATTTACTGATTACTTGCATGAAAAGTACTCGATTCAAATATTTCAAATTGTAATGCTGTGAATTTTTATAAACCTGTCACTCTTTCTTTAGACTACTAGTAAATTACTTGGGAGATAAAATAGCCAACAAAATTCTATGCGGCCTTCAAAACCATTGAGGAATTGCAAGATGGCCTTCATCCCAAAAAGGGATTTTGACGAAGGAAAAATCTATTTCTGGGGAGAGACCTGTGACGCCCAGTGCAAATGGTCCTTCTTTACACTTTTCTGATATAAACCTTCCAAATATACCAGAGAAAGATAAAAGCATGGAATGCAGAGGTTACTACCCTCGCGCGAGCACCTTGTGGGTGTCGTGTATAAAGCAGGGGCGTTTGAAAACCACTATTCTCAGGTTGTCTTCCATTTAGATAATTCCTTCATCAAAGAGAAGGGCCGTAACACAGGCCCTAGATACCACACTTGTACCACGCCACCGACGCCTAACACGATCGCCTTCTAGGACATCCTTCTGTTTTGGACTTGTTCGCTTGGTCGTATTTTTTTGTGCTCTTGGTGTTTTTCCCGTTTCTGGATTTAATTCATCATGACTGAAGCTACTACTTCACCTTTACCAATGTTAAGTACCATAGTTTGTTTTGACAGCTTTTTACAGTACCGGGCAGTTGTTCTCTTTCCAGTGGTGTGGTTTTTAATTATAGATCGGCTTGGCCTTCCTCGGCGTCGGCAGCCATTGTTGTTTTGATTTGCCTCGCTGGAATTTCACGTTAATCTTGCCCATTTGGTACTTTGTCATCTAGGTTCTTGGTTAAGTCACTTACGATTTTTGAACCATTATTATTATCATTATTATTATTATTATTGTTTTACTATGGTATTTTTTGCTAGCAAGTCCAATTCGGACGAACGAAGAATAGCGTCCTTGGCTTTATTATAGTTTAAGTACCCGCCTTGGGAAGGCGTTCGTTGATAGACTATATCTTTATATTTATTTTGTTACGCAGTCGTTATTCTTCGTTCTTGGTCTTGATTGACTTTACAATTTTAATATTATACTTATATCATATTATAGTGTGCTTTTGGTTCGTTATAGTGTAACCACGAGAGCGTGAGCGTGGAGTTACCCTTTCTCTCGTTTTCTTTCTTAATCTCGAGTAGGAGAGGTGGATTTCCCGTTTTCCGTTTTATACGATCACAGGTTATCCCTCCCCCCTCTCCCTCTACGGGTTTATGATATTTACGTTTTATTTTATTATGTGGTTACTGTTAATATAGCTAGCGTTATTAATAGGTCCCGTTCCTGTATGAGTCATTATTTTAGGCCAGCTTTATGCCGCCACCCGTTCCCCTCGTAGTTCCGTCCTCTCCCTGCTCCGCCTTGGGAGTAGGATCGGAATGTTCATCCTCTCCGCCTTGAGTTCTACTCCGCCATAAGGGATACTCATTGAGTTTGGAACCTAGTCAGATATTATTTGGAGTGCAATGGTGACCCCCTGCACTCGGACTCCGGCTTCGGCCATATGCACACGAACTTTTTCATTATTAATCACAATTTAATTATTCCGGACCTTTTCACCGGACCTCCGGCTTCACCGGAGATCACCCAGGCGATCAGCATTGAGGTTAACATTAACTTTCCGCTGCTGCTTATAGTTACATATTACTTGGTTACAGACCTATCGCTGCATCCTCGGCTCGTCTGTGATTCCGCAGTGTACATTAGTTTATTCTTATTTTGTATTAATATATTAATATGGAACTCTAGCTCTCAATTATGGAACCATTCTATGCACACATATTTAATGTTATCTAGACTCTTTTGGTTGATCTGATCACTGACCAGAGTCTTAAGGAACATCCAGACTTATGTCTCCTTTCTTTTACAGAAGGTCCGCTGCGCTGCCAAGGGCTGCCCTGCTGCCTTCAATGATCCCGTGGGCCATGACCTATGCTGGTCCCATGCACATTGCGCCAAATTCTTCTCTTGGGAGCCGGGACAAGCCTCCTACATGGTGTGGTTCCCGGAGTTGTGCACGCTCTGCTACGAGCTGTCCTCCCTACTCCTGAACGATGATGTAAGTTGGTTCTAGTTGGTTCCTTTTTATCCTTTGGCAATGATTTAATTTGTCCTCACCCCTGGTCTGGCCTATTCTTTACAGATTCTCGTCTTTCCTCATACACCTGACAACAATGAGATTACCAAACACTTCTTCACCCAAGGGGTTAATTACTGTACTGCAATTGTTCAGTCAGTTTACTTTCCTCTTGGTAAGGGTAGAAGAGACTCTCTAACTATGGTAAGCAACTCTCCTAGGACACTCCAAAATTAAACCAGTGTTGTCTAATCTTGGGTAGTGCCATAGCCTCTGTACCATGTTCTTTCACTGTCTTGGGTTAGAGTTCTCTTGCTTGAGGGTACACTCAGGCACACTATTCTATTTTATTTTTTTTCTCTTCCTTTTATTTTTTTAAATTGTGTGTTGGGCAGGCTTAATAGAAGGGCCATGGATGTCTGGTGGTTATCAAGAGGTTGTCTTTTCCTTATCTGATCCTTTTTCTTCTCAAAGCCATCCTTACTGTCCTCCCTTCAGTTGAAGCGGCTATCCTGGAAAGTATTTACCCTTGCATGGTGTATCGGCTCTTCCATTTGGACCAGTTTTTCCGACTTTTTACTATAGTCTATGGGTTTGATCAATCACTTTTTTTATAATTCTGTACATATTGTTTTTGTTATAATTTTTTTTAATGTAGTTAGTTTTTAAGAATGATGTCTCTTTTTTCATTGCTATTAATTCTTATGCTGTCTGCAGACATTGAGCGAAATCCGGGACTAGTACGTCCTAGATTTTGTCAATGTCGTCTTCTCTATTGCAATATTCGTGGTCATCATGCAAATATTCAAGACCTTACAGTTGCGTCCAGACAGTATGATATTCTTTTGTGCTCAGAAACTTTGGTTTTTAATATGAGGCACTCATCTGAGCTCCTTAAAACTGGTTTTAAGAAATCAATAATATTGAAACGTAAGGCCATCCCCACGGCCAGGGGAATGGCGGTGTATATTAGGACCATGTACCCTGCTTCTCATAAGTCCTGCTATGAATGTGGATGTCATGAGATTCAGGTAATAAAAATTTGTGGCAGGCATAACAACTTGTATTTGTGTTTGATCTACCAGAATCCAGACATGGATGACTCTATCTTCGATTGTGTTCTTACCGTTATGGCTAAGATACAAGAAGATGATAGAAAGGCTTCTTTTGTCTATGTTGGTGATTTCAATGCTCACCATAGGGAGTGGTTAAGTTCTATCTCTCCTACCAATAGCCATGGCTTAAGAGCTTTAGACTTTGCCTCTGAATCAGGCTGTGAACAAATCATAAGTGAAGCTACTAAAAGGTCCGGCAATTACTTGGACCTCGTATACACTGACTCCCCTGGCGTTATAACTAGTAAGGTTGGTTCTCCAGTCGGGACATCTGATCATGCCTTGATTTCATTAGTAGTGAAGACTGAGCAGCCTGTCCCTGATGTATGATACTCTTGTAAAAATTATATGAAATCTCAAGCAGACTGGAATGGGATTTCTATATTCTTTTGTGTTTGAATTGGTCACAATTATATAGTAGTGTTGATCCTGTTGTCTCTTTGAATGAGAATCTAGTCAACATAATTGATAGGCGTATCCCTTCTCGTGTGCTAAGGTACCGAGTGAAGGACAAACCGTGGTTCAATCATGATTGTAGATGTGCTTATTTGGAGAAGCAGGAGGCCTATCATCTTTGGAAGGGTAACTGATCCGATTTGACCTGGAATAACTATACTCAGCTTAGAGCTTTTGCTCAGAGAGTTTATGCCTCAACTGAAATGAATACAATTTAACCATAAAAGAAACCCTTTCTGGTACAACTAAGGAACATAAATGGTGGTCTACCCTTAAATCTGCACTCTTTGGTGTAGATCCAACAGTTCCTCCTTTACTTAAACCTGATGGCTCAGTCACTCACTGTCCAAAGGAAAAGGCAACCCTTTTGGCTGATATTTTTGAGAGTAAACAGAGTAATGATAAACTTGAACTTCCACATTCCTGTTTTCCTGAGGCTAAACTAACTAGTTTAGCTTTTTGATCTCGTGATAATAAAAGCTCTGTTGATAGACCTTGATGCTTATGGAGTTGTAGACCCAAATGGTATTTTTCCTGTGTTTTTTATAAAGACTGCAGATTTCTTAGCTCCAATGTTATCTGTTATTTTGTGCTAGTTAGCAAGAAGAGGAACTTTCAGTACTTGTTGGAGAATTGATAATGTTACTCCTCTTTGTAAATGTGTTTGTGGTAGCTCAAGTCCAACTGATTACCGCCCAATTTCCATAACTCTCATATTATCTAAAGTTTTTGAATGTTTTCTGGCAAAACGTCTTAATAGATTTGCTGAAGGTAATCATCAATTCCTTAGTTTGCAATTTGGTTTTCGTAAAGGCCTTAGAGCATGTGATGCCCTTCTTACACCAATGCTGTACAGAAATCCCTTGATCGTAGTCAGGAAGTTCGAATTATTGGCCTTGATTTCAGTTCTGCCTTTGACCGTGTTAATCATGAGGCCCTTGTTTTCAAACTCAAACAGTTGGGAGTGGTTGGATCGTTTCTTATCATTATTATTGATTTTTTAAGTGATAGATCTCAAAGAATTGTTGTTGATGGGCACCATAGTGATTATCGAAATGTGATATCTGGTGTTCCACAGGGTAGTGTTCTTGGCCCATTACTTTTCATACTATATACACATGACATGTGGTTTGGCTTAGGAAACAAGCTTGTTTGCTATACAGATGATGCTACACTCTTTGCTTCAGTCCCATCTCCTGAATGTATATCTGGGGTTAGTGAATCCCTTAATAGAGATCTAGCTAAAATTAGAGCATGGTGCAAATTATGGGGTATGAAGTTGAATCCTAACAAAACTCAAAGTATAATTGTAAGTAGGTCAAGGACAGTGGCTCCTCAACATCCGGATCTCAGTATTGATAATGTTTCTTTAACTTTGTATGACTTAAAATTTAAGGTGTGATTCTTGACAGCAAATTTACTTTTGAGAAACACATTAGGTCTGTGTCTTCTTCCAGTGCAAAAAAAATCGGTGATCAATCTATTCTGGAGAAGTGTCTTAATTGTTTCATTCTACCTTGTTTTGAGTATTGTTCTGTCTGGTCTTCAGCTGCTGATTCTCATCTTAATTTATTGGACAGAAACTCACGGTCTATTAAATTTCTTATTCCTGATCTAGATATTAATCTTTGGCACCGTCGTTCAATTAGTTCATTATGCATGTTGCATAAGATTTTTCATAACTCTGACCATCCTTTACATTCAGATCTTCCTGGACAATTCCATCCTGTTCGTAATACTAGGCAGGCAGTTAATTCTAATAGCCAGGCCTTCTCCATCATGGGGCTCAATACTACACAGTATTCTAGAAGTTTTATTCCATCTGTGACCAAGTTGTGGAATGACCTTCCTAATCGGGTAGTTGAATCAGTAGAACTTCAACAGTTCAAAGTTGCAGCAAATGTTTTTATGTTGAACAGGCTGACATAAGTCTTTTTATAGTTTATTTGTGACATATCTGTTTTGACGTTGCTACTGTTTGTTAAATGATTTATTGTTAATTTGTTCTCATCATTTATTTATTGCCTTATTTCCTTTTATCACTGGGCTATTTTTCCCTATTGGAGCCCTTGGGCTTATGGCATCTTTCTTATCCGTCTAGGGTTGTAGCTTGGCTAGTAATAATAATGATAATAATAATATATATATATATACTATATATATACATATATATGTGTGTATGTACAGTATGTATATATATATATATATATATATATATATATATATATATATATATATATATATATACATATATATATATATATATATATATATATATATATATATATATATATATATATATTCCCAAGGAGTACTTCTATGTTCACTGGAAATTCATTTGATAGGACTCCATTAACATTGACTTTGCACTTGCTATGCTCATGAACCCACTTAATCAAATTTACATATTTAAGAAGAAATACTCTCCACAAAATTGGCCGGTGCTCACTATCAAATGCTTTATCATAGAACACGAGTGCCATCAAAAGTGGATTTCTATATTCTACACAGTGCTTTGCAACATGTTCTAAAATGAAAATTTGGTCAGTATAACTTCTTCCTTTTTCAAAATCCTGCTTGTTCACCTCTCAGCTTTTCATGAGTCTCTCTCTCTAGTCTCTTTAGAATGAGAATACTACATATTTTCATGATAATTTACGTAAGGGTTTTACCTCTGTAATTATTGCACTCAGCCAGATCTCTCTCCCTTTTTTTTCTTTTTTAATTTTGGGGGGTAGCTGACATCAAACAAATGAAACAGAAAAGGGTACCTCTCCTCTCTACGTTCCTTCCAGCCTGACAAGGGACTCAACCGAGTTCGGCTGGTACTGCTAGGGGTGCCACAGCCCCCTCTCCGCCGTTATTCACCACAGATGAAGCTTCATATTGCTGAATCCCCTACTGCTCCTACCTCCGCGGTCTTCCAAGGCACCGGAGAAAGCAGCAGAGCCTACCGGAACTGCATCACAATCGCTTGCCATTCATTCTTATTTTTAGCACGCTATCTTGCCTCTCTCACATCTATCCTCCTATCACCCAGAGCTTCCTTCACTCCATCCATCCACCCAAACTTTGGCCTTCCTCTTATACTTCTCCCATCAACTCTTGCATTCATCACCTTCTTTAGCAGACTGTCATTTTCGTTTCTCTCAACATGGCCAAACCACCTCAACACATTCATATCCACTCTAGCTGCTAACTCATTTCTTACACCCATTTTCACCCTCACTACTTCGTTTCTAACCCTATCTACTCGATTTACACCAGCCATACTCCTTAGACATTTCATCTCAAACATTCAATTTCTGTGTCTCCGTCACTTTCATTCCCCACAACTCCGATACATAGGCCTACATCACAATTGGTACAATCACTTTCTCATACAGAACTCTCTTTACATTCATGCCCAACCCTCTTTTTTTTTTTTACTACTCCCTTAGCTGCCCCCAACACTTTGCATCCTTCATTCATATATATATATATATATATATATATATATATATATATATATATATATATATATATATATTTATATATACATGTAAATATATATATACATATATATTTATATATATATAAATGTATATATATATTTATATATATATATGTATATATATATATATATATATATATATATATATATATATATATATATATATATATATATATATATATATATACTGTACAGTAGACCCCTGGGGTACGGCGTCCCCAGCTTACATTTTTTTCATGTTACGGTGTGGAATACGATGTTTTTTCGTCCCCTCGTTACGACATTTTTCCCCACCTTACGGCATCAAATTCCAAAACTCAAACTTGGCAGTTTTTACGCGTACGACTGTGCGAGTCACTAGCTTACCACCACGCTCATACATCACTGCATACGACACTAAGAAGCTGGTCTGCTATTGGTCGGCGTCACTAAGATGCCAATACGCTATTGGCCGAAATCCCTCCCACAATGCCTGAGAGAGATGCTGCCTCTCTCTCTTTGTTATACATGCGCTCAGTTCAGAATCTTGTGTGCGTTTCATAAAGACTTGATCTCATGTGAGTGCTTGCGATATCGTATTTTTTGTGCATTTTAGTGCTTAATTATAACTTTAATTCGTTAGCCATAGGTCCCAAGATTGCTAGTGATGTTAAAGGGAGAAGTAAGAACATGATTACTATGGAAACGAAGCTGGAGATCATAAATAAATATGAAGAAGGCATGCGCATCGTTACCCTCGCTAGTATGTATGGCCTTAACCAGTCTACGATTGGTACAATTATCAAGAATAAGGAAGCCATTAAAGCAAGTAAGTCTTCTAAAGGCATGACTGTCCTTGCCAGTAGAAGGACCTCAATCAACGACGAGATGGAGAGACTCCTTCTTCTATGGATTAAAAAGAAGGAAATCGCTGGTGATACACTCACACAATCGATAATTTCGCACAAGGCGAGCGCCATCTTTGCCGATCTCGTGGAAGCCCAGAGAGACGGCGGAGATGAAGAAACGTCGCAGCAAGCCCCCTAAGAGTTCAAGGCTTCTCATGGGTAGTTTGATCAGTTTAGGAAGAGGACTAGTATTCACTCAGTCGTCAGGCATGGAAAGGCGGCCAGTTCTGACAAGAAAGCAGCAGAAGAATTCCTCAAGAAGTTTGAGAAAGTAATTTCCAGAGAAGGCTACATTCCTCAGCAAATGTTTTAACTGTGATGAAACTAGCCTTTTCTGGAAGAAAATGCCCTGCCGTTCATATATCACAGCTGAAGAAAGGAAACTTCCTGGCCATAAACCAATGAAGGACAGACTTACCCTCACATTTTGTGCAAATGCCAATGGGGACTTAAAAATTAAGCCCCTACTGGTATACCACTCGGAGAATCCTCGTAGGCACAAAATATCACGAAGGAGAGGCTCTCGGTATTTTGGAGGTCTAATGCCAAGGCCTGGGTCACGAGGACCATATTTATTGAGTGGGTAAACGTCTGCTTCGGTCCTGCTGTCAAGAACTTTTTAGAAGAGAACAATATTCCTCTCAAATGTCTCCTGGTCCTGGGCAATGCCCCTGCTCACCCCCCTGGCCTCGAGGACATCATTCATCCTGACTTTTCCTTCATCAAGGTTCTCTATCTGCCACCAAACATCACCCCTCTCCTCCAACCTATGGACCAGCAAGTGATTGCCAACTTTAAGAAGCTTTACATGAAGCATCTGTTCAAAAGATGCTTCGAAGTGATCGAAAGCACTCAACTCACCCTCCATGAATTTTGGAAGGGGCATTTTGACATCGTTCAATGCCTGAAGATGATCGACAAAGCTTGGAATGAGGTTTCACGGCGCACCTTGAACTCCTCATGGAAGAAACTGTGGCCAGCTGTTGTGGCAGAACGAGACTTCGAAGGTTTCGATCTCTCAATCGAAGACAAGGCCATTGATGATCCTGCCCCTGAGGGTGATGTTGAGGAAATAATTTCAATCGGGAAATCCATGGGGCTTATTGTCGATGAGGCTGACGTCCATAACCTTATCGAGGAACACAGGGAGAAGCTTACGACTGAAGACTTGAAGGAGTTGGAGGCAATGCAGTTGACCATCATTCAAGAAGAGCACAGCTCTAGTGGTGGCAAGGACGGTGGGGGGGGGGGGAGACTGAAGAAACGACATCGGCAGAAATTAGGGAAGCTATCGGTTGGTATGAGAACCTTACGAGTTTCATTGAAAAGAAACACCAAGAAAAACTTCACACAAGTCGTCTTATGGAGAGTGTTAATGACAAGTGTATGAGTCATTTTAGAAATATGTTGAGGAATCGTCAGAAACAGTCTTCTTTGGATAGATATTTCTCCAAAAGAGAAGTGTCAGAAAGCAAAGATGATATAAATGATTCTATTAGAAAAGCTAAAAAAGAGTAAGTTTTTAAGTTCTAAAAAAAAAAATCATAAAAAAAAATTTCAAAAGACAAAAATAATAATAAAAAAAAAGCATTTTTAATTTTAAGTGTTTAATAGTAAGAATAAATTTATTATTAAGTGTACATAACATAATTAGCATTGATACATTTTTATATCTACCGTCTCCTCCCCCCCTCTGCCTCCACCCACTACCAGCTCAAGTCACGTCACTCCAAAGGTAAATAAAATTGAATTTTTCCTTTACAGTACAGTTTATAATTTTTATTTATAATGTTATTTAATTATATACTGTACATGTATATTATATATAAGTACTGTAGTACACTGTACTGTATACTGTACTGTACATTATATAATTTTTATTTATCCTGTAATGTTATTCAATTATATACTGTACAGTACATGTATATTATATATAAGTATACTGTAGTACAGTGCTTACTATTCTATTTTGTTACATACTAGTTTTCAATGTTTTTACATGGGGTTTTGCACGCATTAGCTATTCTATTGCCCGCCATACGACATTTTCACCATACGATACCAACTCCGGAACGGATTAATGTCGTATGGCGGGGGCCTACTGTATATATATATATATATATATATATATATATATATATATATATATATATATATATATATATATATATATATGTATTTAAATATATGCATGTATATATATGTATATATATATATATATATATATATACATATATATATATATATATATATATATATATATATATATATATATATATATATGTATATATATATAGTGTGTGTGTGGATCTCTCTGTGCTGGAAGAGTATAGTACCTACAATAACAATATTGTTTGTTGAGAAAAAACTTATGAAATATGCTCCATTTTCATTAGAACTTCGCCAAGACCCTCAACCCCTATCACATTCTCTATCAGATTATTCCTTCCTACTTTAGCGTTGAAGTCACTAATTACAATTTTCATATCTCTCTCTGGGATCTTGTCTATTATACTCTGTAGTTCTTCATAGTATTCATCTTTTCTTCCTTTAGGGGAGTCATTTGTTGTTGTATAACAAACTATAATACTCATATTACACGGCTTTGATTTAAACTTTACAAGTAAGAATTTACTATTTACAGCTCTCGATTCCGTTAATGCCTTTTCTGGTGTTGATATCAGTATCATTCCTACCCCTTCCCTAGCAACTCCATCTGTTCTTCCTGAGTAGATATACAGTATATACTGCCTTTTTCCAGGATTTCTTTACTACGCCCCTTCTTTTGTGTTTATTGGTGATTTTAATGCTCACCGTAGGGAGTGGTTAAGTTCTATCTCTCCTACCAATCGCCATGGCTTAAGAGCTTTAGACTTTGCCTCTGAATCAGGCTGTGAACAAATCATAAGTGAAGCTACTAAAAGGTCCGGCAATTACTTGGACCTCGTATACACTGACTCCCCTGGCGTTATAACTAGTAAGGTTGGTTCTCCAGTCGGGACATCTGATCATGCCTTGATTTCATTAGTAGTGAAGACTGAGCAGCCTGTCCCTGATGTATCATACTCTTGTAAAATTTATATGAAATCTCAAGCAGACTGGAATGGGATTTTCCATGAACTTTTGTGTTTGAATTGGTCTCAATTATATAGTAGCGTTGATCCTGTTGTCCCTTTGAATGATAATATAGTCAACATAATTGATAGACGACTCCCTTCTTGTGTGCTAAGGTACCGAGTGAAGGACAAACCGTGGTTCAATCATGATTGTAGACGTACTTTTTTGGAGAAGCAGGAGGCCTATCATCTTTGGAAGGGTAACAGATCAGATTTGACCTGGAATAACTATATTCAGCTTAGACCTTTTGCTCAGAGAGTTTATGCCTCAACTGAAAGGAATACAATTTAACCATAAAAGAAACCCTTTCTGGTACAACTCAGGAACATAAATGGTGGTCTACCCTTAAATCTGCACTCTTTGGTGTAGATCCAACAGTTCCTCCTTTACTTAAACTAGATGGCTCAGACACTCGCTGTCCAAAGGAAAAGGCATCCCTTTTGGCTGATGTTTTTGACGGTAAACAGAGTAATGAAAAACTTGAACTTCCTCATTCCTGTTTTCCTGAGCCTAGACTAACTAGTTTAGCTTTTCGATTTTGTAAAATTAAAGCTCTGTTGATGGACTTTGATGCTTATGGAGTTGTAGACCCAAATGGTATTTTTCCTTTGTTCTTTATAAAGACTGCAGATTTCTTGTCTCTTAAGTTATCTGTTATTTTGCGCAAGTTAGCAAGAAGAGGAGCTTTTAGCACTTGTTGGAGAATTGGTAATGTTACTCCACTATGTAAATCTGTTTGTGGTTGCTCAAGTCCAAATGATTACTGCCCAATTTCCATAACTCCTGTATTACGTAAAGTTTTTGAATGTCTTCTGGCAAAATGTCTTAATAGGTTTGCGGAAGGTAATCATCTATTCCCTAGTTTGCAATTTCGTTTCCGTAAAGGCCTTAGAGCATGTGATGCCCTTTTTACAATCTCCAATACTGCCCAGAAATCCCTTGATTGTGGTCAGGAAGTTCGTACGATTGGCCATGTGGTCAGGAAGTTTGTACGATTGGCCATGATTTTAGTGCTGCCTTGGACTGTGTTAATTATGAGGCCCTTGTTTTCAAAGTCAAGCAGTTGGAGTGGGTGGGTCGTTTCTTAGTATTATTATTGATTTTTTAAGTAATAGATCTCAAAGAGTTGTTGACCTTGAGTCCTCCTGGGACTAAGAACCACTCCTTAAGATCCCCTGGATATCTCGGCAGCTGAAATGTTGTATTGTTGTCCCATCCCAATTTTTTACGTTTACAACCTCCTCCAATAATCTCCATGTGTGGAAAAATTTACTCCATGCCACCAGACTTACAAGCCATCAGCGAAGCAACATAGACTAACAGATCTGCACTCAGCAACTCACGTTTTTCTGCACAACAACACTAGTAACCCACTGCTAATGCCCCCTTAATGGACCCTTTCCTTGTGATCCGTCGTACGCTGAAGACCATCTTGATTAACATTCTTTGCAAAGAATGATCCACCTGCCAGATGATCCACTTACAGTGCGCTTCTCTAGAGCAGGCCCTCCTATTTTGCATGTATGTCATTTTTATGGGGGAAGTCATGTACCATAAATGTTTCATACACGCTGATACACTGTGACAGTTTTGCTGTTTTGCCTCATTAATCACTCTTCCCTTCACTGATGATAAACCAACCTGTGTAAACATGCTAGCTCATGTTTTATTCTGTTTGAATTTTTGTGATGTTCTTGCTTATATATCCTGGTATATAAGCTCGATGTCTGTTTAATTAAGTCTAGTTGCATTCACCTCGCCTCTCAGTTACAGCCTAACGGCTCACTCGCACAGGCTGCTCATCAGGGGGTTTAGCTTCCTTGGTTCCCTAACAGGACCAGTATCTGTAGATCAAGGGCTAAGGTTATGAGTAAGTCTGAGGTGAATGTGACAAGTGACTAGCCTTCTTTCCTTTTCCTTTCAACATCTCTCCTCTTTTGGGGTTCATCTTCAAAGCCTTGCCAGCTGGACTTGATTTGGAGATGGGTAAGATCATGTGCTTCAGCTTCAAGGTGCCAAGCACTTAAGATCTTTTCCCGACACTTCTTATGAAAGGAAGTGTGTTGTAGCCAAACAAACCTTTTACTGCAACATCTTCGACTTTCTTCGCTTTGGAAACAGATCAGAGAAGTCCAGCTCATATACCTTTGATTGCACAGGCCGTATTATGATTGGGTGTCTCCACTCACTTTTCACGAGGTGTAGGGGAGGGGACTAAAGAATAAGTGCTAAATCCCAGATTGAGTTAAGCTTCCAATCAGTGGGAATGGGGACTTTCTCGCTCCTTAGGGTAAGTCTCTTTTCAAGTAAAGAACGAACTGTTTGTATGCGTGTAGAAATAAATAACAAATTTTGAAAATAATTCATATTTTTCTTAACTCTACAAACCTTAGTTCTTTGTATACAGTACTTTGGAAAAATATATACTAATTATTTTCAAAATTTGTCATATTTTTTTTATTCTTTTTGTTTTGTTTTTATTAGGTAAAGAACACATACAGTCACTAGGTTTCAAAAGAATATAGTTTTAAATATCTTATTAATCAGTCATAAAAGGAATTTACTGGGAAACTCTTGACTTGAAATATTGAAAAATGCCTTGGAATTTTGGTGAAATGTCTCCTGCCTGTATTATTGTGGAAATATTGCAAGGAGACCTTACTGTTATTGCAATATTGCATGAATCGTAGGAACTCAGGATTCAATATATCAGAATTGCATGCATTTTTCTTTAATGTCATATGCGACTATAAACCAGTTAACTCTGATGGTCGGCTTAAATTCATATTTTTTCAGATAAATTTGTAGGGAAAAATGCTAGGAAACTTGGCGATTTGTTCCCAAAATTTTAATGTACTGTTCTTTATGTTTTTATTCCATTTCAAACTACTTTAATTTTTCAAAATGTTCGCCGAGGCTTCTAAGCTACCTAACCTTTTCAGTACGAAAATCATCTCTATTAAATTCTTGCATTTGAGAATGACGGACAGTCTAGAATTAACCCAAACATTTTCATCGAAATTTCTCG
>NC_090735.1:63022383-63037383 GCF_036898095.1 Palaemon carinicauda | reverse complement strand
GTGATTTTCTGGGTGACGATAGCGAGCAGCTGACGACAGAGTTGTTGTAGTTGCATAAAGAAAAAAATCAAATGAGGAGAGACAGGGTGATAAAAAACTATCACTTAAAGCAAAATAAGGGAAATTTTAAAAATGCAGGAAAGTGCAAAATTTTCTCGAAACACCTCACCCAAATAAGGATACATCAGGGAGAGCAGTGAATCTATTTACGGACAGGACACTGTCCCATTTTCATATTTTAAAGAAAAGACAAAAACCTTTGTGTCTAGATAGGTTCTTTGTAAGGGTTGGACATGATAATGTAGAAAAAAACAACACAGTTTCCAAAACTCTTAAATTAAGAGATCCAGGTACTGATAGTTAACGTCGTCCAAGAGAGAGAAGTCGTGATAATTTGCTAGAAGTTCCTATTGAGGAAGGTTCTCCCTCCAAGCAGTAACCCCTCCTCCTCTCTCGTCTTCCTCATGTTAGCCACAACTCTCTCAAAGGTAAAGTGCGAGTTATTTGTCATTTTTTTTTATTGTGAATTATTCATTTGTGTTTTCTTCTTATATTAAGGGTTATAATTTGTTCTTTAAACACCATTACAAAACTTTAAAAATTAATGTATATATGTATTTATGTATGTGGAATGCATGTGGTGATTCCATTTAATTCAAATGGGAAAAAATCGTTTTGGGTTGCGAGCTCACTCCTGGAATTAATTAAAATTGTACACCGAGGGATAACCGTACATGTGATATATATATATATATATATATATATATATATATATATATATATATATATATATATATATATATATATATATATATATATATATATATATATATATATATATATATATATATATATATATATATACACATACACACACAATAATCAATGTACAGTAGGAGAGGCATAGCAATGAATCAAGTGAACTTTATCAGATGTCACACCCTTAATAAGTTCACAACTCATGCTTAATTATGATAAAAAAGCTTTTAAAAGTTAAGTTCGTAAATTTCAGCCTTGTTGATCGATGCTACATGAAGTCAAAGCGATAATCATACCTTTTTTAATTTTTCTAATTCTTGACCCATTAGATTTCATCAGTCAATGAAATTCATTTCAGAACGAATTAATTTCCACGATGCTCCTTGTAATGGAAGATCTAGGCGTAAACAGTGTAATGAGAATTGTTAATTTATTCGCCGCCTCTGTGAACTACATATTTCTAGGGAAGTGAATAAATAAATATGTTTTATTTTACGAAAGGGAATAGATAAGTAGGTTTTATCTTAGGGATGAAAACAGTTCATTATTTTCAATCTTAGTGATGTAAATAGATGAATAGGATTTATCTTAGATATGTAAATAGATAAATAGGTTTTATTCTATGGATGTGATTAGATAAATAGGTTTTTATCATGGAGATTTAAGCAGATAAATAGGTTTTATCCTAGGGGTGCAAAAGAAAAATAGGTTTAATCTTAGGGATTGAAATAGATAAATATGTTTTATCTTCGGGATGTGAATAGATAAATAGGTTTTATCTTAAGGATGTAAATAGATAAATAGGTTTTATCATAAGGATGTAAATAGATGAATAGGTTTTATCTTAAGGATGTAAATAGATAAATAGGTTTTATCTTAAGGATGTAACTAGATAAATAGGTTTTGTATTAGTGATGTAAATAGCTAAACAGGTTTTATCTTAGGGATTTAAATGAATAGGTTTTATCTTAGGAATGTAAAACGAAAAATAGTTTAATCTTAGAGATGTAAATTGATAAATAGGTCTAACCGTAGGAATATAACTATATAAATAGTTTTCATCTTATGGATGTTAATAGATAAATAGGTTTCTCTTAAGGGTCTAAATAGGTAAATAGGTTTAATCTTAGGTATGTAAAAATATACATAGGTTTTTATCGTAGGGATATAGATATATAAACAGTTTTTATCTTAAGGATGTAAATAGACAAATAGGTTTTATCTTTGAAATGTGAATTGATAAGTAGGTTTCATTTAATGGATATAAATTGATAAATAGGTCTTACCTTAAGGATGTAAATAGACAAATAGGTTTTATCTTACGAGTGTAAATAGATAAATAGGTTTTATTTAAGGAATTCAAGTAGTTAAATAGGCTTTATCTGTGTGATGTAAATACATAAATAGGTTTAATATTAGGGATATAAGTAGATAAATAGTTTTTATTTCAGGGATATAAATAGATGATAAGGTTTTATATCAGTGATGTAAACAGATAAATAAGTTTTAGCTTATGGAAATAAATAGATAATTAGATTTTATCTCAGGAAGTAAATAGATAAATAGGTTTTATCTGAGGGATGTAAACAGATAAATAGATTTTATATTAGTGGCGTAAATAGATAAATAGGTTTTATCTTATGGAAATAAATAGATAATTAGATTTTATCTCAGGAACTAAATAGATAATTAGGTTTTATTTTAGGGATGTGATTATATAAATAGTGTTTATCTTAGGTGAATAGATAATTAGATTTCATTTTAGTAAGTAAATAGATAAGTAGAAATATAGGTTTTATCTCAAGGAAGTAAATAGATAATTAGATTTTATCTTAGAAAGTGAATAGATAATTAGGTTTTATCTGAGTGATGTGAATAGATAAATAGTTTTATCTTAGGTATGTGAATAGATAAATAGGTTTTATTTTAGGGATTTAAAAAGATAAATAGGCTTTAACTATATGATGAAAATAGATAAACCGGTTTCATTTTAGATATATAAATAGATAAATAGTTTTTTTCTTAGGGATGTAAATAGATACTTAGGTTTTATCTCAGGGAAGTAAATCGATAAATAGGTTTTATTTTAGCGATGTAAATATTTAATTAGATTTTACTTTAGGGATTTAAATTGATAAATAGATTTTAACTTAGGAATGTTAAAAGATAAATAGGTTTCAACTTACGTATATAAATGGCTAAATATGTTAAATTTTATTGATGATAAAAGATAGATAGGTTTTATCCTAGGTATGTAAATAGATAAATATTTTATTATTAGGGATGTAAACAGATAGATAGGTTTTATCTTAGGGATTTAAATAGATAATTAGATTTTATCTAAGATATGTAAATAAATATGTTTTAGCTGAGGGATGTAAATAGATAAATAGGTTTAAGTTTTAGAGATGTGAATAGATAATTTGATTTTATCTTAATGGTTTAAATAGATAAATAGGTTTAATTTCAAGGAAGTAAAAAGGTAAATGGATTTTTTGGGGTGTATAAATAGATCTGGAGATCTGACCGATTGCAATAGTTACAGAGGCATCATACTTGCGACAATTGTCATGAAAATATATAGTATGATTATTTTTAAGAGGCTAGAAAAGGTAGAAGTTGTACTGACCCAAATTTTCATTTTGAGACATGTAGTACAGCAATGCGTAGAATATAGAAATCCACTTTTGATGGCATTTGTGGACTAAGTAAAGGCCTTTGATAGTGTGTACCGGCTGATTTTGTGGAAAGTCCTGCGTTATTATGGAGTTCCTATTAAATATGTAAATTTGATTAAGTCTGTTCATGAGCATAGCAAGTGCAAATTTAATGTTAGTGGAGTCTTATCAAATGAATTTCCAGTGAACAGTGAATGTGTTTTCTCCTATGCTGTTCATCCTCTTATTGAATTTTGTAATGCATAAAACAGTTGGGGATGGTGGAGAAGGACTGGACTGGATTGGTAACAGGAAATTAGCTGACCTAGAGTATGCTTATGTCGCTACCCTTATTAACAGAACACCACAGGACTTGCAAAGCTTACTTACCAGAATGAATTAAATATCACATGAGATTGGGCTCAAGATAAATAGAAGAAAGACAGAGATGATAATAGAATATGCAATGGAAGATGGAATTTCGTTGGAAGAGAAACGATTAACGAGGTTGAATCATTTAAGTATTTAGGAACTATGATCTTTAGTACATGATCTTTAGAATTTCAGTTTAATGAAGATGGAAAAAATACAAATCAGACCATGAATAGGTTAAGTAAAATTTGGAAATTAAATCGCCTGAAATTACATATAAATATCAGGCTATATATATTAGTTTAGGGAGATCGGTGTCACTGTATGGACATGAGTCGTGGTATGACAATAATACAATATCCAATAGATTTTGTAGATTTAAGAAGAATATTGGGAGTTAAATGGCAAGACAGGATTGGAAATAAAACTATAATAGAGATTACTCGAATGCCATACGTGGATGAGATCATGGTGATGGGCAGACGGAGATGGTTTGGGCATGCTCTTCGCAATCCCCAAGAGATTAGTTCACCTGACTTCAAACGGGGCTCCACAAGACACTAGAAGAGTTGGAAGACCCAGGCCTCCATGGATGAGGACTACAGGGCGTGAAGTAGGATATGATAAATGGAAAAGCATTGATTTAAAAGTTCAATATAGAGACGACTGGCGAAATCTAACTGAGGCCCATAGTGTCAATAGGCGTAGAGGACATGATGATGATGATATAAATAGATTAATGTTTATTCTTTGGAATGTAAATAGATAAATAAGTTTTATTTTACGAATCTAAATAGACAAGTAGCTTTTATTATTTAAGAAATAGAATATATGAATAGATAGATATTGTGTGGAATGTAGTATTTTTTTTCTTTTTTACATTTTACAAAATAAGTAATGCTTATCTGAAGTGTATGTAGTAGATATTTCAAATTTGATAATTATAAGAAGGTGAGTTCTCAAATGGTTTCCTGTAATTAATTAGTTGTGTAGAAAAATGTGCCTGAATAGACAAATTCGTTGGAATGGAACTATGGTAAAAAAACGTAGATAAAATAGAACATAGGTAAAGACATTGGTAATAAGGATACTAGTAAATCAATACTACTCTTCGGCTATTTTCTGTATTGTAACTAGCCTTTCTTTTTTAAATGACCGGATTGTCATCCCGTCGTGGATTTCGGTTTTTTTCATAATACTGCGAAGACATTCAAACAATATCGGTAGTATTAAACGCATTTTGTTTATTACCATACAAGTCACTTTCGCAGCGCATTTACAATAGAGCTTAATCAAGAAGTTGGCGAAATAAGACAACTTCTTGTCACTACCTTAAGTCTCCATTTGATGAAGTTGGTGAGACAACATTGTTTTCAGTCACGGCTTTCTTAAGTGCTGTTAATCTAAAACGAATCCGTTTGGATTTAATTAAACAGAATTAGATGAAAGTCGTCCAACATCCCACTGATCGACTGAGTTCACTGGTGCTTGTGAATCTTTCTTGTTGTTTTTCTTATTTTATCATTACTGTTATTGCTTATTATTATTATTATTATTATTATTATTATTATTATTATTATTAGTAGTAGTAGTAGTAGTAGTAGTAGTAGTAGTAGTAGTAATGATAATACTACTATAAAGTTAACTAGGTAAATTAATGGCCTTATTTGTTCCATATAAATGAGCACAGATTATTATTATTATTATTATTATTATTATTATTATTATTATTATTATTATTATTATTATTATTATTATTAGTAATGAATAAAAGTTTGGTTAAACGTTTTTAAGACACTTGAATATATACATCTACATAAAGCTTTTTAGAGACGTTGAGGTATTGTTAAGGAACATTTTAAAAACCATCGTAATAAAAGAAAACCATCTTCCATCTCTTGTCTTTGTGATTCTCATCATCGAAGAACATTAAAACTTGGCGTTCGTTTGAAAGTCGTTGTCAGATTTGCTTGTCCGAATCAGTCAATATACCAAATCTCGCCATCCATCCTGAAAGTTAGGCAAATGTATATGAGGCAAACGCTGCAGTTTCCATGCGAATGGCTTCAGGCCAACGTCTGAAGTGGTCGATGACTGTAAACAGGTATCAATGTCCTTGTGATGTGGGTAGAGGCCCAACAACGTTGACATAAATGTGGGTAAAATGACGCTGAGGTTGAGGGAAGGTCCCCACTCCTGAATCCATGTGCCGATGTACTTTTAAAGTTTGGCATGAAGTACAGGTGCGGATCCAATCCTTTGTATCCTTAGTAATGCCATGCCAAATGAACTTCGTCTTCAGTAGCTGTACAGTAGATCGGCGCTAGGGATGTGAAAGGCCATGTATGAAAACAAACACCTGTCGCTGCATGGGAGCAGATATCTACTGGTACTGACGTCACAGAGGAGGGTGGCGTTGAATTCGTCGTGGGTGATGTCTTCCCAATGGAGGCATGAGCGGAATGTCCTACATGCTTGGTACTCTGGATCTTTTTGTTGGGCTTCTGCCAGGGCGTTGTAATCTAATCCCAGATGAATGGCAGCCAATGTGTTTCTTGATAGGACATTGGCAACGGGACTCATTTTCCCAGGTACTTGTTGAAGGGTGCAATTGTATTCAGCCACGGCAAATAGATGTCGGCGTTGACGGGCAGACCATGTGTCGGACTGTCAAGTGAAGGCGTGCACCAGAGGTATGTAGTCCATGTGAATAACGAAGGGCATGGCTTCCAAGAAGTGGCGAAAGGGACGGACGGCCAAGTGCACCACCAGCAATTCACAGTCAAGGGTAGAGTAGCAGGATTCCGCATTGGATAGTTTTCTACTAAAGAAGGCCAATGAGTAAAGCGAGCCTTTGACCACCCGCTCAAGCACTGCACCAATAGTGACGTCGCTAGTGGAGAGAAAGAGAGGTGCATGTGGCACAGGAAAAGTGAGAGCAGCAGCAGTTGAAAGGGCATTTTTTGCGTTGCAGTAGGCCGCTTCTTTAAGGGCACCCCACTTCAGGTCATTTGGCTTGCCCTTGATGGAGGAACAGAGGGGGCAAGAGCAGCAGCGATGACTAGCAGGAAACAGTGATAATAGTTTCTCATACCCAAGAATTCTTGCAGTGGTTTGACAGTCGAGGGCGTGGGAAAGTTATGAACAGCTACTAACTTCTCAAGGAGGGAGCGAACTTTTTCAGGAGTGATGCTCTGCCCCAAGAACAATACTTCGTTGACGCCAAATATACTGTTGTCATACCGGACTACAAAGCTGTCCTATTGTAGGTGGTCAAGCACGATGTGTAGGTGACAGAAGTATTCCTCTTTGGAGGAAGAGAACACAAGTATGTCATCCACGAAACATACACAAACGGGAAGGTCCCCTAAGATGCCATTCATGAGACGTTCAAAAGTGGCCCATCGTTACAAAGGCCAAAACAGGAGTAACTGAAGGTTTATGTGCCGAAGGGGGTGATGATGGCAGTCTCGGGGATGTCTTCTGGGTTAATGGGCAATTGATAATACCCCTTCAGGAGTTTGAGCATGAAGAAAACCTCCACTTTGTGCAAGTAGGAGGTCACATCGGTGATATTTGGGAGGGGGGGGGGGATCTGGTTCTGTCTGCATGTTCAAACACCTGTCATCCCCACATGAACTAAGGGAGCCATCTTTCTTCAGGACGATGTGTAAGGGGGATGACCATTGGCTGGAGGCCAATTGGCAAAAGCCCATTTCTTCCATTTCAGGGAATGTTTGTTTTGAGACTGCCAAATACCTGAATCTGGCAAATGCTAGGGCCCCCCGTCATCTTCATATGGTGATATATACTGTGTTTGGAAGGAACCGTGGGTGTTTGGTGAATTTCTGGACAGAAAACTTCTGGGTACGATGTGAGGAGGTGGATGTAGGCATACGCGGGAGCGCTGATGCGGAGAGCGAGGTCCTAGTGGGCGTGTTGAAGAGGAGTGGATGAGTAAGAGTCTGCATTGATTAGCCATCGGTGAACAACATCAACCAGGAGTTAGTAGTGTGAGAGGAAATCCGCGCCGAGCATTGGCAATGTGACGTAAGCAACGAGAAATTTCCAGTGTTATTTGATATTTCCAAATTATCATGTTAGGTTCTCTTAACCATGGATGGGTATCACAGATCCGTTGGCAGCTACTAGGTGGACGTCACAAGACTTAGACAGACTATGTTGTGTCCTGGCGAGTGGCCTTAATAGAAGATAACGGCAAGCACTCATGTCTACCATAAATTGCACGCTGTTACCTGCATCATGTAAAAAGAAAAGAGTAGTGGCAGGGAAAGCTACCGCCACTAGTAATGCCCTACTTACACGTTTTTTGGCAACTGACAATCATTTGAACATTTCTCCGCAACAGCCCCGAATCTGGAGTGGTAGTAGCATAACTATAGACATGGGGTATGGCAGCACGTACAGGTTTGGGTAAGCGTTGTACCCAAAGGGCACGAAGTAGGTTCACTTCACAATGAGAGCCGTCTGCGGCAGGTTGCAGCTGAGTGATACTGATCATTTCCTAGAGGGCAAGCGACGCCTTTTGGTCTCCCAGTGGTTGCTGAGAGAGCTGAAAAAGTTTTGTTATTCGGGTGGCTGGCGATGGTGAGTACTGCTTCAGAAAGTATTTTTTGAGTGCTTCGTACAGTGTTTGGGTGTCCCCTTGATTGCAAAGCCAATCGAAGATCACCAGGAAAGTGTCCTCGGGGATCACCACAAGACCATAATCTGCTTTGGTGCTTGACTGAGTCACGCCCTTGATGCGGAAATGGACTTCAGTACGCTGGAACCAGGTAAATTATTCTCTGCTGGCAAAGGGCGGCTGTTTCATTAAGGCTGCGTGTGCTAAAGAGGCACGTTAGGCGGGCAGCATCTTCAAACAGTGGGGCACAGAAAAGAAGGGGCAAGCGGGAGGGAGCGGACTCTCCACCAGTCACTAATGTGCAAGCGGGCAGTTAGGCTGTAACTGAGACGCGAGGCGAGGTAAATGCAACTAAACTTTATTAAAGAATCATCGAATTTATAGCGCAACTTAATAGGAAGAACGTCATAAAGCTTGTATTAGCAGGGTAACACAGGTTGGGGTGTTAACAGAGCAGGGAATAGCGAGTGATAAGATAAAAATCTAAACTGTTACAGTGTAGGAGCATGTATGAAACATGTGTAGTACACTTCTTAGCTTTATACAATACCTATATTCCCATTTTCTTTCTTTCATATTCCTGTCCAACTTCCTTAACTTTCAGGTCATAATGTAACTGCAGGGATTTCCCCAGTTGCACTAAGGTACTGAATGGCTTTAAAGGTCTCAAAATGTCAAAATCTTATCTGAAAGTCTTATTCAGTCTTTTTGTTGTCTCCAGAAATTCAGTCTGCTTTTTATTAACAATTTGGATATCAATCGATTTGGCTAGTGCTGTACCTATTTTTACCTGTAAAATTTTCTATTATGACATTAAAATCTATCGCCCCCAATGGAAACAAACGTTTTACTATTTTTCTTCTTACAGGTGGAATCAAGATGGAATTTTTGAATTGGGAAATCAAGTCTGGTGGAACCGAACGTCAAATTACTACTGTAAAAGGTAAGTGACCTATGAATTCAGAAAAGAAAAATAGCACATAAAATTGGCCAATTTATTGAAGATTGATTAATCTTTAAGAATTATCATAATCTGTTATTTCATGGCTTAGATTAGATAACCTTGAAACTGTTATCTTCAGTTTTGCTTCATTGTGCTGGGTGTTGTAGTTCAACTTGCCATGCTTTGGCCAGGGCAGTTACTCGGTCTATTACTGTTTGACATAGTCCAGGGGCTAGAGTAGCAACATTGCACTCCTTGGGATTTTGAATGAAGGGAAGGAATGACTGCCTGGAATACATTGCTAATATAATCTACAACCCTGCACTGCCAGGTGTTTTCCCTCACTTTGTGTCAGAAGGCCTGTCTGACGTCACTAATCCAAGATGGTCATCGCACAGGAGATGCGGGCAGAATTCCCTCAATAACTCGTTCTAGAGTGGTCCTATGAAAATGTTTCAATCATACCTATTTGTTCTACATAAAAAACGAATAAAGAATGGTTGAACAAGTATTTTTGTATCTTTCATGCTTTACTACATATAAGCAACTATTTTAAGTTTTCAATGTGTATTTTTGTATCTTTCATACTTAATTAGATATAAGCAATTATTTTAAGTTTTCCATTAGACATAACCATCATATAGTTTTGCATTTACATCAATACCTATATCCCAAGTTAACATAAGAAAAATACCAATCGAAAATAGTTTCCTTAACATATACAGGGAACAAAACTAAAACAAATTAATTGAATATAAAGAAAATAATAATGATTTAAAGCTCATCATCAGAGTACCATAGATAATCATCATCTTCACTGTCACTGGCCTTGCTTATTTCCTTATCACCACCACACTTATACAGTTCTCTACATATCAATGACTAATTTCTACATTTGCAATGTACAGTACATTGTTCCTTTGGTCATGGAAATCTCACTAGAAGTATGAATGGTTCTAGGCACAAGGAAGGAAACATCTAACAAGGGTGTAATTATTGTTCCATCATCTCCCATCCAGAATTTGATTGGACCGCCAAATTTGGGTGTAGTTTATCGGAAAGTTTCAAATCTAACACCTGTTAAAGTGTTCTTAATATGTATGGTGTTATAGCTGTTTTTGATGGAGAAAGGTTTTCACTGTCTTCTTCTTTTTCTTCTTTTTTTGTGTGTGTGTGTGTACATGTACCAATGGGGTTTTCCGATGTTTGTAATTTTTGTGTCAGTTATGTAGACCTGACAAATGAACTTCTCAGTCAACTATGTAAATTCTTCTTTCACCCAAGTCTTCCCGAAGAAGCCATTACATCTGAATCTTAAATCCTGGATTCTTTCTAGAAAGATGCTTTTCCTTTTCTTGCCAAATATCCAGTTACATAGCACCCTGATAGAGCCCTAAGGAAGAACACACACTATTGACATCAATCATTCTTCTTTTGGTTCTAACACCTCTCACGAACATCATATGAGATGGGAACAAATTTGACCACCAGAGTGAAATTAGAAATACATCATAGTCATGGGAATATATATGGATGGTAGTAGCATCATGATGCGAGGTATAAAGGCTCTGAAGAAATATTTTTGTTTTAGCCTCCTCATGGGTACTTTACAGATCTGACACATCTTTCCATCAGTTGATCTTGCTTCAGTTCCCCCAGCTAACCACCAGGCTTCTTTTAATTGTCTTTGCAGAAATTATTGTTTTATCAGAGATGCATTCTATTAACTCATCTTTTGTTTTATAATGAGATAGAAGTGTTTTCATTGTAATGTTTGTAATATTAGTGCTGTATGTTATTCTGAACTCAACAGGCACTGTTTTCCTGCTCTTTTCATTCACATTCAGTTCTTAAGTGAATTTTCAAGGTAGGTGTTGAAGACTAAATGAGTTTCATCACACATCAGCAAAGTGGGTTCTAGTCTGTTATAAAACATCAGATTTGAAGACATGCCACATATCTTCAAATCTGATGATTTTTTTTTTTTCAGTTTAGATAACTCTGACATTCCATACAGTAAAACGACCGTAAATGATCTAGAACCTTTGAGGGAGTCTCTATCAGATCTTTATAGCACAGGGATTGTTGCTATTCCAGAATGTTCATCAATTTTTTTTTTTTTTTTGTGGGAATGATAATCATTCCATTCAAGTTAAACATTGACAGAGGCATGGCAGCGAATTCATACTTACTGAGGTATTCATGTACATCTGTCAGTGTGGCTTCTCAGTGCAATTAGAATCCTTGTAAAAAGTGTATGATATGCCATCAGTTAAACAATGGTGTCTGACACTATAGTCGTTACAGTCTTGCATGCATTCTTACACAGATGAAGACCTCTTTTCATGGGTGCCCACAAGCAACAGCTTGAAATTGTTGTACAATTGGCCCCCTTTTTTTTGTCAATTCTGATGTGTATCTTTCAATTATTTTATCAAAAACGCTCTTTTATGAATACTGATAAGTACATTTCCATCATATGTTCCTTGATTAGTAGATGTTGTAAGATTTTTGTACAAGGAGGTTGTCTTGCTTTTGAAATTTTTCTTTGGAACCTGTTAGATTATGATGTTTTAGCCGTTCATGATTTGCAATGCCAAACATAATCTTTGCTTCTGAATAAGCAAGCCTTGACAATTCAGGAAAGGTCATAAAGAGTCTTATCAGAGCCCGTTTCTTTAGTGTTATATTCACCAACCCACCGAGTACTTTCATTAACCTGTTTTCATGTTCAAGAGCTTCAACTGCACCTAAAATAACAAAGGGTAGGTTATTTTCGTTATTTCAACTACCGAGTTTCCTTTCTTAAACTTCGTTTTTTAACTACCCAGGTTCCTTTCTTGAATTCATTCCACAGGTTTGTTTATGTGCTTTCCAGCTGTTTCATATCTGCCATGTACTAAGCCATCTTACTGGAGTAGTTTGTTATATCGGCGTCAATGACTTTAGATGTCAGGATGCCAGAAAACCCCAATTCAATCAATCAATCATATGTAGTTCACCTGGCCTAAGAGCCCAGTTCTTTGATAGTTCTTTTTTGTTCATAGCTAGATTCAGCATAAGCTTGTATAAGCCCGAATCCAATGAAATAACTGTTTTAGCCCCAGGCGTGACTTGTAAAGTAATGTTTTCCAGCTTCAAGAATGTGAGTTGTGTGGTTGTGCTTGTTGGCTACTATCTATAAGTGGTAACACACAAACTCTAGTTTCTTTTGTTGCTGAATTCATGACAGAATTATAAATTGACCAAGTTGGCGCAGTCTTGACTGATTGAGAGGCTAATTTAGTGTCTTCATTACTTATGTCTTTTTGCGGAGCTTCAAGTCTTGTATCTGCCTTCTACACTTCTTCCAAGGTGTTTGGATTACTGTTCAATGACAGGACTGCTGCTGTGACGTGCCGAGAAAAGGTTGTGACTCAAAGGCAGGATGAAAGCAACTGAGTAACTTTATTACAGAACACTCACTTTTATATACAAAGACTCCAGGCAAAAAGGGCATACAAAACATAACAGGCAATTCCATGTTCAAACCGACACCACACCGGTTGATTAACATTTAACGGTGAGAAAAACAGACATGTTATTTCAGGTTCCTATTAGTGCGAGGGGAGAGCGAAGATACAAGCATAATATATACACAAAAAGAAATGTCGTTACTATGTACGATCGTGTGACACACGGTTGGTACATGTTTTTTTTAATTTTTTTTTTCTTTTTTTTACAGAATACTCCTTTTATATACAAAGACTCCAGGCAAAAAGGGCATACAAAACAGGCAATTTCATGTTCAAACCAACACCGCACCGGTTAACAGTTAACGGTGAGAAAAACAGACATGTTATTTCAGGTTCTTATTAGTGCGAGGGGAGAGCGAAAATACAAGCATGATATATACACAAAATGAAGTGTCGTTACTATGTACGATCGTGTGACACACGGTTGGTACACTGCCATTATACAAATTAGATCCTCTGGCCTGAGAAATCTAAGACATCATTGCATGTGTTACCACTGTTTGGGTAATAATGATCTTTCCTGGTCTGCTTCCTTTCGGAATTTCATAAGGAATGATCTCAGACAAGGACCTAGAAGCATTCCGTAATAAGCGAAGTGATGACGGTCTTGATATCTTGATTGCAAATGGGGACATCTTATTCTTCTTTTTTTTCAAACACCATCATAACTCTGCTATGCAACGCTCCTTTGCCGTATGGGGTATCCTTTAGAAAATCGGTATTGTCTGCTGCATAAAAGACAAATCTTCTTTTCACTAACTGTAAGGTAACAAGATCCACCATAGTCATCCATAGTTTTCACTACTTCTGTTGTTATCTTGGTCTCCAAACGATGAACTCTGCCATAACCTATGTACGCTCCAGCTCCAATACTGGGGATAAATCTAATTATGAATTTGCTGCGGGTGGGTGAGTTCATTGTAAGCCCTACTGCTACCTGCAATAGCATTTCATGGGTGTGGTGTGTACTTGTATCATTGACATTGGAAGGCTGACGTGGTGATAGCATTTCACAAATGAAAAACTGTGACAATCAATGAGCCTTCTGCAGGCCTTACAAATCTTTTGTTGCTGAAGTAATATTCATATCCATCTGAACTCGGCTGCACCACGTGAAAAAAAATGACAGCCTTCTTTCGGAATAACTTCAGCTACATTTATATCCTCGAAATTTCCACTGAATTTCCATTTTCACTCCTTTGAACCAGTCTGCTTAGGATGCTAGCAGCTTTAAGAAGGGTTCTCGTGTTCTCAATTTCTTCAAATCCTACATCAAATATTGCAGTGTCAGTTGTCATTTTCTGTGAAACGCGTTGTAGCTCATTTACAATTTTGGATTACTGGGTAAAATACAGACATTTTCTAGCTCCTCATATAAGTTTTATTTTATTAGTTGTTTTATGTAGAATGTATAAGTATTGATAAAAATGTTCTTAAGAGCACTCTGGAACGAGTTATTGATGGAAATGCAACAATACATGATTTTCTATTATGGGAAACTAAAATAATTGCTTATACCTTGTGAAGTATGAAAGATACTAAAGTACATGTTCAATAACTTTTTATTTGCTTTTTTATGTAGAATAGATAAGTATTGATGAAATATTTTCATAGGACGACTCTGGAACGAATTATTGAGGAAAATCTGCGGCACATCTATGCGTCGGTCATCTTGGATTAGTGACGTCACACAGGCTTTCTGTCGCTAATTGAGTAAAATCTCCTGACTATAATTATTAATAATGTATTCCAGGTATTCATTCCTACCATTCATTAAAAATTCCATCGGATTACATTTACTCCAGTAGCCTACTAAAACTTTAAAATTATTATTATTATTATTATTATTATTATTATTATTATTATTATTATTATTATTATTATTTCCTAAAACTGCCAACATTCAAGCAAAACAATCATTAAGACTATGATTGTTATAAGGGAAAGAGACCCTCTGTTATACACGTTTCATTGGATGTAATGCGGATTTTGGAGTAATTCAATATGTAGTAAAACTTTTTTCGGATAATTTCCTTTTCTGCTGCGGAAATAGGTCACGTAATGGTTGACCCGTTTCAATCATTTAAGGGTGTAGCCACATTGCTGTAG
>NC_090735.1:63009883-63017383 GCF_036898095.1 Palaemon carinicauda | reverse complement strand
TCTCTCTCTCTCTCTCTCTTGGTACAAAGGAGATTAATTCATACTTTTAAAACAAAATAATTTTATTTAAATCTAATGCTAATAGATGATGTTTTCAATATGGTTTGTCCAATATACTGCCCCTGTCTTTAAATTTCTCGATTAGTATCCCGACGGCAGTAAAATAAATAGGTTGCCTATGTGGATGTCGAAGGTTGAATTCTTCTGTAATTTCGCGATAAAACCATTCTTCCTTCTCGTCCACTTGAGAGTACCAACTCGATCCGTTCTTCTTTAGACAGTGCCATCATTCGATCTGGAGAGGATAACAACATAAATAAATGAAATAGTGAAATTTCCTGTGTACCCAGACAGACAAACAGACGACCCTGCATCAAAGCAGGGTCTTCAGAAGAATAGAGGAGATGGGTGCTGATTTTGGTGTTGCTTTGCAATGCACCGACAACTGTTCTCTTGCCAAGGGTTTATGAAAGGTCTGTTTTAGTAAGGGGTGACAATTTTGCTGGCAGGATCTTGCAATGGATGAAGGTTTTGTGACAGCGAATGGTTCTATACCTATACTCAGGCACATATATTCCGAAGGTAAAGTTGAACTAATAGTAAAATTTATTCGTGGACTAATATTTTAATTGAGTGCAATATATATATATATATATATATATATATATATATATATATATATATATGTATATATATATCCCTAAATTACACACACACGCACACACAAACACACACACATAAATATATATATATATATATATAGATATATATATATATATATATATATATATATGTGTGTGTGTGTGTGTGTGCGTACGTGTGTGTGTAATTTAGGGTGTATTAGCACTTTGGCCGCTGATATTCTTTTTGCCGATATAATAAAGGAAGGCGACTTGATTGTTTGACTGTTGTAACTGAAGACTGTGAATCCATCTCTAGTTTATATTATCTATTCCTGAATCCGTTAATCCATTACACCGTGGACTGCCAAACCGATGTGTATTTTTTTTAAGCAAAAAGCTGTTTACGAATAATAAATTACGATTGTTAGAAACAACCTAGTTAAGTCGTGTAATTACCATTTAAACGATTCATCCTCTTTAACGGGAAAAGACATAGAGCGAAAAACACAAATATAAATATATTAGTTTTCGAAAATATGAAACAAGAAAATTGTAAGTTGAAGTTAGACAATAATGATATTAATAATGATGAATTATATAGGATGAACATTTCGTCTCGTTTTATGTATAACATTAACATAAAGCTACATTTAGGATGTAAATGAAACGACTTTACATATTAATGATACCAGAATACAATGAAGATAATAATTGTAGTCAATGCTATTACAAATAAGATGCATTTAGAGGGTCTGGGAAAGTAAATTCTAAGAAACGACACTGTGTGGAAATGTGTCACAGTATCAAAATCACTACGATGTTACGGAGTAGGAATTGAAGACGCGACGGAAAATAGAATGAAGTATGAGGAAGGAAGCCTTCCTCTCTTCTGAAGAAAGGTAAATAAACCATGGGCTTGGAAAGGTTTTTTTTTTAGAGAGAGAGAACTGGAAGGTTTTTCTTTTTGTGAATTGGAAGACTTGGGCGAAGGTGATGATGAGGAAGAGGTCGAGTAAAAGAGGATGTAGCTTGGAGTAGGGACTGGTGGTAAAGAAGGAGGAGTAGGAGGAGGAAGAGGAGTGTGAGGAGGAGGAGGAGGAGGAGGAGGTGCGCGGAGAAGAGGCGTGGTGGTGCAGAGAGTGACCGAGTAGTGCGACTGAGGTACCACCATCAGGTTGCGGAACAGTTTATGTGAGGACGTCCGTCCGCGTGGGTGCCGTGCCACTGCTCCGTCCTCGTGCAGTGCCAGTGTGTCAGTGTCATACTTGTTCCTGCTCCTGCTGCTGCTGTAGCTGATGTTCCTTCTTGCAGGAGTAGTAGACTCTGCCATGCTGGGCCGTCACCAGTGAGTGTAACGACAAAGGAGTAGAGAATCATTTCCTGGTCAGTGTTGGTGTGGTGATTGTGGCCATGGGTGCCACTAGTGTTTGGTTTGGTTGGTTGGCCCTGGCACTCGCCATGGCCTGCCGTTCCATCAGTGGATTCTTATTGGAAGGGTCGCCCTCCTCCTTCGCCCAGTTCCCCCGGTGGGTTCCCGGTGCCAATGGCTCCCTCGAGTTCGAGTTCTTGACTCAGGAGCCCAGTGGGTTGTTCCTCTATACCGATGACGGGGGCTCCTACGAGTTCTTCGAGGTCAAGCTGATCGAAGGCTCCGTGCGACTCCACTACAATTTGGGAGGAGGCGCCCGCCTGCTGACGGTGGGGCGTGGCCTGAACGACGGCCGTTGGCATAGGGTGAAGGTGTCGCGCCGTCATGACAAGACCCAGCTGACGGTGGACGGACTGTCCGAGTTTCGTTCGGCAAAGGCCCTCGACCATGAATTCGGTTCGCCAGCCTCCAACTCCTTTGTGTACGTCGGCGGTCTGCCCGACCTCGTCAGCAGGCAGGTCGGGGCCAGGCTGACACTGCCCGTCGTCACCCTCGAACCCCGATTTGCAGGGCAGATCCGCCAGCTGATCTTCACGGGCGTCGATGGTATTCCGCGATCTCAAGATATGGTCGCTAGTCAGGTAAGTCTAAGATTTACCTTCGAAATAGATCGTATTACTAGAAATTATATTATTACAAGGGAATTCTGTAATAAATTATATTTAATTTTGTAAGTTTTTCTGTTTTTATTTAGTTTTTGTGTATTTGCTGCCATACTATTGCTATTTTTACCTTTGTTCTATTTTAGTGTGGATCTTTAATATTTGTTATTTTAAATTCAATACTAAGCCTGTAGTGATTCAGGCTTTCATTAGTGTTTAGATTTATTTAGTTATAACTCTCATACAGAATTTAAACTAAGCCATTGAAGTTACATTTGCCTTATGTGCTATTGAATTTCTAGTATAGTTTCCCTCTTGGTCCCTCTTACTCCATTGGTGTATCAAGGACCCCCGCCATTCGATCAGATATGTCCTGTATTGTCGTTTGCATGTATCCGCGTGACATTTATTGTATCCGCGAAGTATCCATGAAGAATAACGGTCACGCAACGCGTCGCCTGCACCATTGCCAATTTCGTGGGGTTCACGAAATTGAAATGATACAAAATAGAATTATAAAAATTTTTTATTGATTGTGAGAAATAATGGGAACTGGACTCGGTATATATGTTTAGGCTGTCAAAATAGACAGGTGTAAAGAGAAGAAAAAATCACGACTTGTTTTTCTCATAATTTTAGTTTATCCAGTTATTTTCCTTTTCTTCTTTGCGAAGGTTAGGGTTTTGGCGTATTATCGTTTGTAAAATGGAGATGCATTTTGTTTTTCTTTTTTACACATGCATGTTGAAATGTTTTAATGGCCCAGTCTTGAATCTCTTACCCAGAGAGCAAAATAGTTAATTATTTTTTCGTAAAGGTATATTGACTTGAATATGAAAAAGATTTTAATTTTAAGTAATCGTTAATGCATTTATTCAGTTATAGTTTTTCTTTGACTAGCTTTTCTCGTTTAATTTAATCTTCAATATCACTTTTACACCTGTATTGTTGGCCTCTGTTTCTATACCGGAAATGTCCATGGTAGCCACGACGCTCTACTGAGAAATAGATAATCATCCAACTGACCTTCTCCTGCCATTTCGTTTCATGTTCCACTTGCATTGATAAACAGTCTTGTGAGAAAATGCTAGTGGTAGTTTTGAAACTGGTCCTCGGACAGTTTTTTGTTGTTCTTATGAAATAAGTAATTCAATCACTCCATTAGCTGTCCGACCTTAATGCAGCCCATTGACCGTTCGAAAGGTTGTCCTTTGTGTGATCCCAATTCAGCAATGATAGCCATCGATTTCAAAAACAAGTAGGCTCTCCCCAAAAAAATTTTCAAGGCCTCTGTCTATTAGTAGACAGTGGTCAGCGGTAGACACATGGTGTCCATGTTTCAGACAGACATTAGTTATTTTATTCCATGGGTAGTTTTTTCAACAGGACCTACAACATCAATTTATCGTGTGTATAAATATATATATATATATATATATATATATATATATATATATATATATATATATGTATATATATATATATATATATATGTATATATATATGTGTGTATATATATATATATATATATATATATATATATATATATATGTATATATACAGTATATATGTGTGTATATATATATATATGTATATATATATATATATATATATATATATATATATATATATGTGTGTGTGTGTATATATATATATATATATATATATGTGTGTGTGTGTATATATATATATATATATATATGTATATATATATATATATATATATATATATATATTTAGGTATTTAGCGTATCACAGAATATTGCTTGTTTATTGTCAAATCCGCATTATCGTAGCACTTAGCAAACGGTTAACTCTTCAGTTTCTTCTTGAAAATCTTAAGATATTCTTTCTTTCGGATGTATAGTGGGATTTTGTTGTATGGTCTATGGGCCGCATATTTGGAAGCTTTAGGTCTAGAATCTACAATACACTTATTAGCGTCGGTAAATACCGCCAGATTAGGTTACCGGAAACAAATTGATTAATCACTCAACATACTTGGTTACAAATTTTAGTATTTTGATTAGCTAACTGTGAGTTATGACCTGGGTCGTTAATAGTTGATATATTATCAATATATATATATATATATATATATATATATATATATATATATATATATATATATATATATATATATACACACACACAATTATATGTATGATCAATTTGTTTACACGTTATTAATGGTAGATTCAAATTAATTTAATTCTTTTTTTTCTTGGCTTATCGTCCATGTTTTATAGATTTTGTTCATTTTGATCAGCGAAAACTTGCTTGGCAAGTTCCTGACCATTTGTTTTGCACCGTAAGAACCTGTGCACTCTCTTATTAGAATTCGGCGTGAAATCGAATGCTAGTTTTTGTACCATTTACATACATCAAAACGTCATTTGTTCATTTTAGCACTCACGATATTCTTTAGATGAAAATCGTTCATTGATAATTGGGAATTTCTAAAAGTTCTTTGTTTATGTATTTGAATACTAGACGTTGGGTTTCTCACTTTGGACATTTGTTCCTCTCGACACTTTCATGGCCGTAGGTAATAAAAAGAACTATTGCATTCATTTTTAGGTAATGAATGTGTTGATTACCTAACATCGTCAACCTAAATTGAAATAGTCAGTCTGTATCTAAGTCTAACATATTCGTTCAAGTACTTTACATTTATTGAAATTTTGAAAATCTTATGCTGTTTACATACTTACTTGTATTAGATGCCATTTGATTTGGCCTTACAATACCATTGTTATTCTTGAATATGTTCATTGGTATTGTCCGCACATACTTGCTGTACATACAAAGCGTTGTTATTGATACATAAAAGCATTATGGTTAGATATAGCAACGTCAATTTTTAAGAACGAACCATTCAAATAAAAGTGAAACGAGTGTTGCCATATCTTTTAATTGGCCACTTGGGAGGCCCCTTGTTTTGACTATTAGATTCCCCCGAACGCAATGTGGCTAATCTTAGATATGTCTTAACTGATGGGAGTACAGTAACAGACGCCTCGCCGCGCATGCGCGTTCTGGATCGATAACGTTACACTATATGGGAGAAGGTTGACCGATCTGGGAATAGTCATACGATTAAACTGGTTTCTTGAATCGCCGCTTGGCTGTGATTTTTATCATATATATTCATTGCCTTTTTTTTATATTTTTTACTTTAAGAGCCTAAGGGAGATCCAGAGTTTTTTTTATTTCATTATGATGTACTCATTTACTGTAATTAAAAAAAGACATGAGGCTTTATTTGGCTGTCAAGAGTGAGCTTTTTTTAAATATATTTAGTTTAGGACAGATATATATATATATATATATATATATATATATATATATATATATATATATATATATATATATATATATATATATATATATATATGTGTGTGTGTGTGTGTGTGTGTGTGTGTGTTTACCAGGGATAGACTGTTACAATACTAGCCATGTTATTTTCTAGCTTATTCCCTGGAGGTTGATCCCTTGGTTACCTCACACTGCTACTGAAAACTGAAGTCAAAGGTCATTGGCCAAAATTACGTCCCATTCAAAGCTATTGGAGTTGCTCTGTTTAGGAAGCCTAGTATTTACGACTGTTTTGGATTCTTTCTTTATATAGTTCTGAATATTGCCTTTCATAAAAGAATCTTTCCGCTTTCGTCGAATGCTTCTTAGTTAATGAATGGACAGTTTCACTCTCAATGAATGCATTTGCATTCATTGCATTATTTTTTTCCTGCTGGTGCATAAATATCTGATTTCATTTGCAATGCGTCTTTGCGCAACTCCATCTCAGAAGCTGTCCCCTGGATATGAAAATGTCGTGCCCAAACATTTCGCATGTCAGTTGTCACTCTTGATAACGTGTTGGCGATGTATCTCTCTCTCTCTCTCTCTCTCTCTCTCTCTCTCTCTCTCTCTCTCTCTCTCTCTCTCTCTCTCTCTCTCTCAAGTTCATGGAACTGTTTACTTGTACGGACTTCAGAAAAAATTTTTGTTCCTCCGAGAAAGTTTACTTTTAATAATTTTTTGGAATTAATTTATTCTTTTAAATTTTCGGTTTACCAGGCCGCCATAAAAGCTGGCTAAACTCTGTTTGTTTCCCCTTAATTTTAAGAGAAATAAACAGTTGCAACTTTATTTTAAGAACAACAAAGTGCAGAAGCAATGAAATCATCAATTAAAGTATGAATTAATCTGTATATTTATTCATCGGAATGCCGCTATAGAAACTACTTAGTGATAGTGGGCTTAAGGTCACAAGACATTGATCTCGCTGTTTGGCGAATGCTGTGCGTTCTTCCTCTTCGGGGGGGGGGGTGTTTCATTGATTGCAGTAGAAGAAGAAAGCAGCAGTAGAAGCTTTCAGCCCGCAGCAGTAAGTACTGAGGACCATTGATCGCTGTGTCGGCCTTTGTCATTTGATCGTGTGTTGTCAGCGTCATTTACTACTCTGGGCATTTTCTCTGACATTTAGTCACTCAGTACTGTTAGTGACTTGTCAGGTCAATCACTGGTGTTCTGCCGACCGGCCTTGTCCTTTCCGTCAGAGACTTCGGGTGAATCGCTTGACTTTTTCACGTATTTCATTATCATCATCATTGGTACTAACGTCTCATGATATCATGATGATAATGATCATTGATGATGTTATTTTTTTGATAATCATATATTCCATGGAGAATTGTACTACTCAGTCACAGCACCCAAATATATCGAACCCTAGCTCTGGAAGGCGCTGTGATACCGTAGGAATACCACGAAAGACGCGCACACTGTCACACACAAATGTATATACATTTATGTATAATGTGATCAATATATTCATGTTTAT
>NC_090735.1:62997383-63004883 GCF_036898095.1 Palaemon carinicauda | reverse complement strand
TCTTATTAAAAATAATTTACATGAAGTTTGGGTATTTGGGAAAATTCTTATTAAAAACAACTTGCATGAAGTTTGGGTATTTGGGAAAATTCTTATTAAAAGAAACTTACATGAAGTTGGGGTATTTGGGAAAATTCTTATTAAAAGAAATTTACATGAAGTTGGGGTATTGGGGAAAATCCTTATTAAAAACTTACATGAATTTGGGATATTTGGGAAAATTCTTATTAAAAATAACTTGCATAAAGTTGGGGTATTGGGGAAAATCCTTATTAAAAACTTACATGAATTTGGGGTATTTGGGAAAATTCTTATTAAGATACTTACATGAAGTTGGGTATTTGGGAAAATTCTTATTAAAAATAACTTGCATAAAGTTGGGGTATTTGGGAAAATCCTTATTAAAAACTTACATGAATTTGGGGTATTTGGGAAAATTCTTATTAAAATACTTACATGAAGTTGGGTATTTGTGAAAATTCTCATTAAAAAACTTAGATGAAGTAGGGGTTTTCGGGAAAATTCTCATGAGGAAAAAAAAAAACATGAATTTGAGGTATTCGGGAAAATTCTCTTAAAAAAAAAAAAAAAAACACGAATTTGAGGTATTCGGGAAATTTCTCATTAAAAAACTTACATGAAGTATAGTGGTATAAGAAAGAACGTATTAGACAATTTTTGCCCCAGATGTATCCTCTTCTGGTGGGAGTTGGGGGTAGTAGGGAAAGGTCTTCTTATCTTATGCTTGTTGGCTTCATGAGATTTCTCGGAAATAAGAATAATTGAACCCAGTAATTATGGTTGTTTTAGTGTAGTAACATATTCTTTAAGTAAGCGGAGTAACTGTGCTTATGTAAATGCTTGGGCATTAGTGTACGTACTTATGTATACGAGTATATGTGCATAAATGTGTATACAGTATGCAAAAACGCGCACACATTTACATATGCATACCAAACTACATGCATATGCGTTCGCACACATACAGAAGTGTGTTTTTGTAAACGTATATGTGTGTATGTATGTACTGTATATTCATACTCTTGTTTATTTATGAGTATAAATAAGTATGTGCGTGCAAACAATGACATGCTTTTAAGCGATTTGAACCGCCAGCCATTGAAAAACTAGGCCAAAGTTTTACCAATTCAGTTACAGAAGGCATATTTGCATAAGAGTCCTTTTGGCGACATCCATTAGTTGTTCAGTTAATTCCTCACAGATATTTTACATTTTTAGAAAGCAAATTGTAGTCTTAAAACACAGTTAATTACTGTTGAAAATTATCAGAATGCTTTTAATTTAATTATTATTATTATTATTATTATTATTATTATTATTATTATTATTAGCTAAGCTATAATCATAGTTGGAAAATTCGAGTGCAATAAGCCTAAGGGCACCAACAGGGAAAAATAGCCCAGTGAGAAAAGGAAAGGAAATAAGTAAACTACAAGAGAAGTAATGAACAATTAAAACAAAATATTTTAAGACCAGTAACAACATTAAAATAGATCTTTCATATATGAACTATAAAAACCTAAAAAAAAAAAAAAAAAAAAAAAAAGATAGAATAGTGTGCCCGAGTGAGTGTACCCCAAGACAGTGGAAGACCATGGTACAGAGGCTATGGCACTACCCAAGACTAGAGAACAATGGTTTGATTTTGGAGTGTCCTTCTCCTAGAAGAGCTTCTTTAGCTAAGGGGTCTCGTGGAAAGTAGCCATTGAATGATTACAGTGCAGTAGATAAACCCTTGAGTAAACACTTAAAAATTCCAGTAAAAACTGGTAAAAATCCCGGAATAAATATTACCAGGCATTTACCGTTTTAAAAACGGATATATTGACGCAAAAGCGTGATGTTACGGTCACCAACCCGTAAAAGATAATAACAAAGTATTGAAAAATTACGGTCGCCTGTATTTTACTGAAATATGGCTGTGAACAGTATATTTTTACGGAGAATTTTCTATAAAAAGTATGGTCTTTTTTAATATTGAAGAAGAATTGTTTGGTCATCTCAGTGTTCTTAGGAGTATGAGGACGGAGGAGAATGTGGAAAGAATAGGCCAGACTATTCGGTGTATGTGTAGGAAAAATTAGCCGTAATCAGAGAGAGGGATTCAGTGCAGTACGGTCTGGCCAGTAAAAGGACACAATAATTCACTATCGGTAAGTTCCAAATGAAATGTCATTTAATGAAACCAAATTTTGAAAAAGAGTCGTCCATAGTGCAAGAAAAAGGAAATAAGTAGCAGAGTGAATTATAAGTTCGATACATCTCTCTCTCTCTCTCTCTCTCTCTCTCTCTCTCTCTCTCTCTCTTATAAGACCTCTATCATAGGTTGAAATTTAGGCTTTTTTCATTTTTCTTGTATTATTATATTGTTCTAAGTCGTTCTATCTGACTGTGTTATATGTTGACCTTTTTTAATCATACGTTATAAAATGTCATTTTAAAGCTTGAAATTCTTAAGATTGTATTCCTTACTGTGATCATTATCATAGCTTGGTGTTGATAATGATGACTTTTATAATGATCACTACTTGCCAATTTATTTCTTTGTAATGTTCTCATTTGTTTACTTCACTCCATACCTCTTCAATTAAATATTTATGCATTGTAATGTTTATTATATTCCTGTTAATGTTTATATTCATTCCTTCAAAGTTTCTTCCATTCCCTTTCATGTGTAATCTTTTATTTTATTCGCTTTTTACCCGAGTCCCGTTGGGTCCTCCCGAGAAAGAGGGAATCGCTGTTTGAGAGACAAAAGAACATCTCGGACGACTGCAATGAATGCCGAAGCGCCACTTGTTACTCTCGCGAACCGTTCTGTCTCTTTCTAGGTTAGGTCGAGGGGAAAGGACAAGGTCGCGTAACAAGGAAGCTGGGAGAGGGAAGGGAGAGCATGAAGATTGGGAGAGGGAAGGGAGAGCATGAAGATTGGGAGAGGGAAAGTGAAGGATAAGGACAAGGAGGTTTGGTAAGGGAGATAACGACAAGGACAGGGAGGTTCCATAAGGGAGGGAAAGATAAGGCCAAGAAAGTAGTGGGTTCGGGGGGGGGGGGCTAGAGAAAGAAAAGGCCAAGTAACAAGAAGGCTGGAAAAATAGAGGTAAGGTTAAGGCTAAGGAATAAAGAGGTTGGGAGAGAGAAGGAAGGATAACACATCGTAATTAGGAGGTTGGAGGATGAGGTAAGGAAGGGGAGTCGTAAGAGAAGATGCTACTTTTGATATCTAACCGGCGATGTATAGATTTTTTTTTTCTTTTTTTTTTTCTTTTTTGTATGAAGTGCGATATTTGAATTGTTGTTAAATTATTGGGGAGTGCCAAAGCCTTGGCACCATGGTCTTCCACTGTCCGGGGTTAGAGTTCTCATGTCTGAGGGTAGTAGGGTATACACACACTGGCATACCATTCTATCTTATTTCCCTCCCTATTGTTTTATTGAAGTTTTTGTAGTTTACAAAAAAAAATATCTATTTTAATGTTGTTACTGTTCTTGAAATTATCTAATTGTTCAAGACTTCTCTTTTAGTTTGCTTATTTCTTTGTATGCTTTCCTCACTGGGCTATTTTACCCTCTTGGAATCCTTGAGCTTTAGCATACGGGTTTTTCAACTAGGATTGTAGCTTAGCAAGTAGTAGTAATAATAATAATAATAATAATAATAATAATAATAATAATAATGACATAAACAGAAGACCTTTTCCTTTTGGATTCTTTTGATGCCTTTGAAGTCACGAAATGTTTAGCTTGGATAATAGAAAGGTGTGGCTTGTGAGGGTTACAGCCCCATTCCGTTTGTCCAATGAATGTACATGGCAGGATCATTCATTCTGGATCCATCTAGAATGTGAAAAGAATTTGACAAGTAACATGAAAGGTTATTATTATTATTATTATTATTATTATTATTATCATTATTATTATTATTATTATTATTATTATTATTATTATTATTGTTATTATTATATTGAATGACACTTTGAAGTCTGCTTACTTAATCCGGATGAAATTTCGATAAGAAATTGCATTTATTGACTTTGCTTTTAGTGAAGCAAAGCGAACATTGATTAGATATAATCATTTATGTATATTGCTAATCTGGCTATATCATCATATTGTTTTGAGTGAGTTACGTCGTAGTTTGATATTGTTTGAATATTTATTCTCATATGTCCTTGAAGATGGTTGTTGGGTGTTTTGTCATTAACATGTGGTAACCATTATATTATACTAGTGTACCATAGCCGTCAAGAATGACGTTAAAGTATTTAGATATAGTGTATATGCACACACGTTGTCATAGATTAAACCTTTTCCGCCCCCCCACCTTTCCTAACTACAACCCGCTTGTGCGGCAATTTGTGGGATTGTGTGGTTACCGAGTGTACCTCTCGAGATACCCCCAATCACAGGGCATAACTACTTGCTTTAACCTCTTGAGTGACACGGTATATATATATATATATATATATATATATATATATATATATATATATATATATATATTTATAAATTTATATATATATGTATTTATATATATATTTATATATATATATATATATACATATATATATATATATATATATATATATATATATATATATATATATATATAGCCAGATATCCTTTGCAATTTTGTAGATATGTTTTGTATTCAAAGATATCATTAAATGATATATGTAGCTGGAGAAGTAATAGTTGTACATTGTTTTCCCCGACAATATTGCATTTGCTATGCCAATCTGTTTCCTGCATTTTCCTCAATATTTCCATGTCAACGTTCGGATTCCACGACAGCAATTAGGGAATATTTGACATGAATTTTTTCTTCATCGTCCGCTCATTTGATGGGCATACGGTAATCCGGATCATTTACTTTTGAACTGTAATTCATTTGGCCCCGCACAGAGCTTGGTAATATTGCAAAATATTCTGTTCACCTCGGATCGTTGCAGAAACGGCAGTGGTGGACGGTCGATTACCGAAGGAACAATCATGACTGAACTCATTAAAATGGATGTTCGCTTCTCATTTTGTGGTTGCTCTTTGTACATGTACGGTATTAGACCCTGGTACGGTACATGTTTGTACTCGTGCTCACACAGTCACACAGTCTGAAGTGTATCGTTTGAGTACTTTCTGTAGGTTGTGTATCGTCGATGTATATTAGTTTACAGATCTGTGAAAATTCTACTGCCTGTCATAAAATATATCGAGTGATGTCTGGTACGAATAGATTGATAGTTTACCTGATCTAATCTTTTGGAGATTTGGTAATAGTAATAAAACCTATCACAGAGGTTCAAAATGAAGTAAGGAATAAAGTCTCCTCTAATAGGTATGAAATCGACAATTCCTCTATATAATGAAGAGCAAGAGTCTGGGTATATATATATATATATATATATATATATATATATATATATATATATATATATATATATATATATATATATATACATATATATATCCAGTCACGCTGAGCTCTGCCCCACCCTCGTGTAGAGAGGAGAGGAGTAGTCCTACCCTGGTGAGAGGGGTGTGTGTACTTATCTATTTAATATTTAACTCATGTTGACGGGTCGCGTACACTAGTTACAAACAAAACGTCATTGCAGATGACAAGTCAAGATAGATAGGCAGAACTTTATCACTGGGTTGAAAATCAGAAGAGAAAGTAAGACATATCGCAGTGATTGAGCCTATGGTAAGAATAAATGTTGTTAAAGGCTCAATATATATGTATGTCTGTACATATATATATATATATATATATATGTATGTATGTATATATATGTGTGTGTGTATATATACAGTATATGTATTTGAAATAAAATCTAATCACTGAGATGAAATGCAACATTGGGGAAGTTCAAAATCTAGACATGAAATATAACATCATTGCAGGAACGCAGAAACCCCAATCATAGATAATCGAAATCAGGTTAAAAAAAAAGTTGATGGTCATTTCTTTATGGGGAAATGGTTAGTAGCATCAGTAATGTAAGAAGCCGGAGATGCATGGGTATCATAAAAAAGCCATAAAACTGAAATATCGCCATTTGGAACGAATTACAGCCAGGTATTCCGCCATAAAGCTACGGCATCATTTTGTTGGATAATTGAAGGCAATGAAACATTTGGGAGCTTTTGAATAAACGATAACCCGGCCTGGTATTTTCATTAGGATTACTCTACTAGCAGTGCGGTTTTTTTTTCCGATGTTGGGAGAATAAGGAGCAATCCATTTTTCTGTAATATGTTCTTCTGTATTACTGGTCTTACTTGTATACTATACAAATATTTTACGTCGTTCAGAAAAGAATCATATTAGCACATAGTTGCAAATACTGTTAAGATTAGTGATATAATGTAATGCTTAATTATGGTTAAAACATTTAAAGGTGTATAGTGTTTTTTTACACAATTACACGTGCATATCAATCCCACATACATAAACGTATATATGTAATTTTGTTTTTATGCTCCCTGAGATCAATCCGTGTGTGGGAGAGATGAATATTCCTTTGGTTTGGTCTCACGCTTTCAATTAGGACGAAAGTGGTGTGTTACTTTAGGTGTCTAGGAAGTTCTAGTCTTTATAATACTAGTATATGAATTCATCGTGATTTTATGTCACTTTTTTCAACATCTGTCGTGATCATTTAAGAAACGTGATGAGATATACACGCCGAAGAATCCGTATCTAATTACGTCTCTTGATATGACATGACAGGTGGCTGAAGAAGATGTAGATGGAATAATAATGAATTATATACTCTTATCAGAATCTATATTAAAAGAAAATTTTCTTTTCTAGGGTATGCTCGATATTTTTTTTATGAATTTAGCACCTTAAAGTGAATAGTCATTATAGAATTAGTCATCAACTTATGTCTACAGACAGGATCATTGTCCAAAGTCTTTGCTTGGCGTCAAAGGTTCACAGTAATAAAAGAAAACAATTGAATTAACTGTCTCATAGCCGCTTTTCACTTATACAAATGGAACACCAAATTCATTTTGCATATAATGACATTTTTCATTCTAATTCAGTCGTGTTCCCGCCACGGTGCAAGTTTTTTTTTTTCTGGGGGGTGGGGGCTAGCGAGAATGTTTTTCAAAGGTTGTTAGCTCTTATGTAAAGTGACATTAAAAATATACATATTTCATGGATACATTTAAAGACCACTGACCTCTGTTGCATTCTGATGACGTATTGCCCTTCCATTGTTATAGTCTGTGTAGTTCTGAGTTTACATACAGATGTTTTTTTTTCTTTGCTCTGTTTCTCCACCTAGATTGTTAACATATGTTTCTTCTCTGTACTCTGTTTCTCTCTCTATTTTAATGTTGATCGTATTCTCACAAAATATTTTATTATTCATTACTCTCTCTCTCTCTCTCTCTCTCTCTCTCTCTCTCTCTCTCTCTCTCTCTCTCTCTCTCTCTCTCTCTCTCTCTCAGCGCGTTGCTATGCAA
>NC_090735.1:62987383-62992383 GCF_036898095.1 Palaemon carinicauda | reverse complement strand
ATACTGAACACACACACACACACACACACATATATATATATATATATATGTGTGTGTGTGTGTGTGTGTATATATATGTATATATATCTATGTACATATATGTATATATATATGTATATATATATATATATATATATATATATATATATGTGTGTGTGTGTGTGTGTGTATATATATGTATATATATCTATGTATATATATATATATATATATATATATATATATATATATATATATATATATATATATATATATATATATGGATAAATATCAACACAACATCGTGTTCAAATAGAAATAAATTTCTACCTCATACTTGGGATCGAACGCTAGCCCCTTCTAATGGTGGCATGGTTGGTTTCGACCTGGCCTTTCATTAGAAGGGGCTAGCGTTCGATCCCAAGTATGAGGTAGAAATTTATATATATATATATATATATATGTGTGCGTGTGTGTGTAATAAATGTGTATGTATATCTTTTTGTGTTATGTAAATTCACCGGTAATTTGATAAAGATGAATACGCACCTGTCAGCTAATCATCTTACCCCTTTCCAGGAAAACAGAAGTCGAACCCAGTCTAAAGTTTTGGCTGATTATCGAATGAATATTAAAAAACTTAAGAAATCCCTAGTGTCTCTTTTAGAAGCCAAATAGTCGGGGAAAGGTTGGGGGGAGGACTTGGAGTGAACTGGGAATAGGAGCATTCGGTAATTCAATTCTTATGTTTTATCATTTATTGTGTATTAACATTTGATATATATATATATATATATATATATATATATATATATATATATATATATATATATATATCGTAGTTCTATTTCTATATTGTTTTATTGAATGTTTCCTTCAGTCACAGAAAGTAAGAACAAGTAACATATTTGAAACTAATAAAAGGGTTTTAATCATCCGTGAGAAAAGAAATGATATTTTGCATTCAGTTAGCTATATAACAGAGCAAATTAATTTAGTATCTTAACATCAAACTCTAAAACGTAACAGCAATAAAATAATGTTATCCAACTCCTGAAGGAGAGAACACTGAAAGAAACTCGAGCCATCTTTGATAATTAACACGAATGCAATTAAAAAATTGTCCTTTCAGTCTTTCTGATAAAAAATTTAATATTTAGGAGAAGATTCAGATCAAATAACTTCAACTTTTAGGTTAACAATCAGTCCTTATTTAACGTATATGATAATAGGTATAATCATTTCAACATCTTGAATAGAAAAAATTAAGTCCACTTTAACGTGTAGGATAACAGGTATAATCACTTCAACGTCTTGTATTAAAAAAACCGACGTCGATGAGATCAGACGCACGAAGTCAGGTTGTGGGAGCCCACCTGAGAGGATCTGCAGCCGTGTTTAAAAAAGGAAGAAAATGTTCTCTGACAAACACACTTCAAAGGTGTGGCACAGCGGGTCGTTAATGAGTCTACCTGGTCTTTTTTCGGCCAGGTAAATTGAGATAAGCCGGTGGAGAGTTGGTGGGTCCGGGACATAAAGGAAAGAGGGAGGTGTCCTTTTACTCCTTTATCTTCTCTTTCCTTCTCCTGAAAGCGAATGGAGGAGAGGTATTAATTATGTAAGTGTCAAACCGACAGATAGATAGAGGAAGGCATAGCTAATTAGAAGAGAGTCTTTAGCAATGGTAAGCAGCCCTTCTTGGAGAAGGACACTTCAAGATTAAACTATTGCTCTCTAGTCTAGGGGAGTGCCATATCTCTATACCATGGTCTTCCACTGCCTTGGGATAGAGTTCTTTGCTTGAGGGTACACTCAGGCACACTGTTCTATCTGTTTCCTTATTTGCTTTCCTCACTTGGCTGTTATCCTTGTTGGAGCCCTAGGGCTTATAGCATCCCGCTTTTCCAATTAGCAATGTAGCTTAGCTAGTAATAATAATGATAATAATTGAGTGTGTGGGTAATTGGGAGATTCAGTGAGAAAAGGAGACCAGTATAGTCAGATAACCTACGAGAGACAGTTATATGGCACTTAACATCTAATCCCATAGTGCAATACACTTTTTTTTTTACTTGAAATAAAGCTTTTTATATTCTGGAATCACACAAATTGGTCCCAGTTAGCACAAGCTTTAAATACACTTGTCAACATAATTTCTTAGGTATTAAATCAAGTTTGAGTGCAAATTGGTAACTAAAATAACGTAGAATATTATTTAATATTCCACGTGAAGTTGCATCCTTATTTCCATGAGCCAATGTATTTTACGTTCCATTTAGTTATATTTTTATTAACTTTGGGAGAGATGTAGTATTCTGATTGTGAGAGAGAGAGAGAGAGAGAGAGAGAGAGAGAGAGAGAGAGAGAGAGAGAGAGAGAGAGAGAGAGAGAGAGAGAGAGGTGTATGCTTGAGAAGATCAAGCTGGTCAGGTGGCAGTAGTCAGGGGCACAGATCTACTGTACCAACCGTATGTCACACGATCATACATAGTAATGACATTTCTCTTTTTTGTATATAGTCTCCTTTGTATCTTTGCTCTCCCCTCGCACTGATAACGACCTGAATCAACTTGTCTGTTTTTCTCACCGTTGTTGGTTGAACAGGAAATAGCCTGTTATAATTTATGTTATGGCCTTCTTGCCTGGAATTGATGTATATATAAACTGATGTTCTGTAATAAAGTTACTCAGTTGCCTTCATACTGCTTTTGAGTCACAACCTACTCTTGGCTCGTCACATTGGTGACCCCGGAGTGACTTGCTCCTCCCGCCTCCCCCCCCCCTCGCTGTTACTATGACGCCCTCAAAACATACCTTCTGCAGGGAAATGACCAGTATCCCTCGCCTGCAACCTACCAGAGACGGTTCTCCTCGTAAGGTGAACCTACTTAGTGCCCTTTGGTTACGCCATTTCCCCGAACCTGTACGCGCTGCCATACCCGATGTCGTTAGTTTTCCCGTAAAGGACTTGATGACCAAAGCCGATGCCCTTATGGGCACCCACTTCACGACCTTCAAGACCTCCACTCCTGATGAAGAGGACACCTATTCAACGTCAACTGAAGCTGACGTGAATGCTGTAGGACATACACGCCTACCCTGTGACGAGCCGGAGCGGCGACAAAGCCACCCATCACCCAACACTCGCTCGCTCCCCAACCAACGACTTCTACAGCCACTTACTGCCGCCCATCGGCTGCAGTTTTGCTACTACCACTCCAGACTCGGGGCTGCTGCGAAGAAATGTACAGTATGTAATTTTTAGGGTAGGAGCCATGTACCAACCATGTGTCACACAATCGTACATAGTAACAACATTTCTCTTTTTTTGTATAGTCTCCTTTGTATCTTCGCTCTCCCCTGATAACGACCTGAATCAACTTGTCTGTTTTTCTCATTGTTGCTGGTTGAACAGGAAACAGCTTGTTATATGTTATGGCCTTCTTGCCTGGAATTGATGTATATATAAACTGATGATCTGTAATAAAGTTACTCAGTTGCCTTCATCCCGCTTTTGAGTCACGACGTACTCTTGGCTTGTCACACTACTATACTGACGGTACAGTAGACCCTGGAACCCAAACAGTGGGAGCTGCAGTGTTCTCCAGTAAACTTATGGCCTGCTGGAGGACATCCAACAATGTCTCCACCATGCAGACAGAGCTTGTTGCAATAAAACAAGCACTACAATACTCCATTGAAAATGAGGAAGGACCAGTAGTCATACATACTGATTCAAGATCCTCAAATCAAGCCTTGGAACAGGAAAAGGATAAAGAAAACAAGGCCCTGCTATCTGATATCAAAACACTTTTGTATCAGCACAATGAAAGAGATAGACATGTAACTCTAAACTGAATCCCCAGTCACATTGGGATATCATTATCATTATCATTACTTGCTAAGCTACTACCCTAGTTGGAAAAGCAGGATGCTATAAGCCCAGGCTCAGGGAATGAGAAGGCGTATGAATTAGCCAAAAGCACCCGGCACATGCAAAGTGTACAGGTGCACATGCAGCCTGCACTACAACAGATTAAGCATGAAATAAAGTCACAGCTCAAAGACGATTTAATCAAGGAGCTACACAAGTGGGATAGGGAATGGCTCTCCCTCCAACACTTTGTACAAATGGGCAACGGAGCTAGAGCCTCCTCCCATAGACAGATACACCCCAAGAGAGCAGGCTGTATGTATACACAGGCTCAGACTGGGATACAAGGCTAACTGGGAAATCGTGGATAGCATTCAAAGATCATGTAAACACTGTGATGTCACACTACAACAGACCCTCCTGCACTATCTACTAGAGTGTAGGGAAACAACTCAGCTAAGAGGTGACCTACAAATAGACACCAACTCGCCACAGGCCTAGCAGGCGGCTGCCACACTGGGAAAAGCAATTGTCGACATCATAAAGATACACAGACAATTGCTTGCAAGATTACCTCTACCAAGGTAACGACCTCAAAAAAACTCATCAAACCATCTCATCCCCTCACCATAAGGCTCTATCCACATCATCATCTGTATTTTTCTGAACTCACTCTACTACTAAAAACTTTCCGCAGGTACCCTAGGGAGTAAAGGGTTGGACAACCCCACCTTACACCCCCCTTTTTTCTAACTACCACTATCCGTGACATGATGGCCCTCTTTTATTACCACCATCATCCTTACCCTGTTCACAACTGTCTCTACAACTGAAAACCTTTCAAATTTCCTTTTAATTGAACAACCATCCTTACAATTTGCAGGTTACCTATGGGCCTACCAAGGAAAAGGCCCGTGCCAACAAGAAGTGTTGGCTTTAAAGCCCCTATTACACTTATCCGGTTTCCTACGGCGCCGTCGGTCGCGATGCTTGCATATGTTCAAACCGGAGCGTGTGATAGCAAATCGGCCGTATGAAAGCTCAACCACGGCCGACCGGATGAACTTTTGCCAGTACTAAAGTTGGCCGGACGGCCGTCGTACGTCAGGACTGAAGACGTAGCGTGTAATTGCTCACCATATGGTAT
>NC_090735.1:62974883-62982383 GCF_036898095.1 Palaemon carinicauda | reverse complement strand
GCTGGTTCTGTCGAGAACCAATGACTCAAGGCAAAGAATGAGAAATTGAATTACACTGGAATGGGGAATGATACCACTCTCTCTCTCTCTCTCTCTCTCTCTCTCTCTCTCTCTCTCTCTCTCTCTCTCTCTCTCTCTCTCTCTCTCTCTCTCTCCTCTCTCTCTCTCTTTTCTTCCCCACAATACCATCTTGGCATCGTACGTAAAAGCCTCGGTGACAACTGGGGAAACGTTTTCCTTATGAGTCGAACCAAAGGGAATAATGTTTCCTCTTGCCTGAATTTTAGGGGATTTTGATTTGTTTGGAGGAAATATATTATTTCTGGAATTCACGGGTAACATGTGGAAACCGTTTGGAAAATTACCCATTGAAGCTGGAACGGGAAAGTTTAGGGAAATTCGGTAAAAAAGTTTAGATGAAAAATTTATGAATTATTAAGGGTATTAAAACAGAGAGAGAGAGAGAGAGAGAGAGAGAGAGAGAGAGAGAGAGGAGAGAGAGAGAGAGAGAGAGAGAGAGAGAGAGAGCCGGATGCAGCTGAGAGAGTAAGAAGTGAAAAGAAATAGATAAACTTGAAAGATGAAAGCACGTTTTTCGTTACGAGGTGGTTATTGATGCTTGAGTCTGAGCCAATGACATATTATGGGGGAAGATAGACGAAGAACAAACAGTGTGGAGAGAGAGAGAGAGAGAGAGAGAGAGAGAGAGAGAGAGAGAGAGAGAGAGAGAGAGAGAGAGTAATAAGGTGAAAGTGGATAGCAAAAAGGAACCAAGTTGTGTCATTGTGGCAACAACCCCTGAGTAGGACCTTTATTGCCAAGGGGAGGAGATAGACGGCAGAAGACTGACTTTGAAGAGAAAGCAAGTTTGCCGCAGGAATGAGAATGGAAGACAGAGATCGCGGGTTGAATTAGAGTGGGATTTCAGTCGGTGAAAGAAAAATGTTGGAAAAGCATAGTCCTGCTAGAATTATAATCACCCTAGTTCAACGGTCTTAGTTCTGCCTAGTTGATTGAATGCTTATTTCTTCTTTCTTTCGCCTGATTTAATAATGATCCAGTATAAGGAATACTTTTTAAAGTGTTTTAAATTAAACAAATTAGATAAGTAATATTATTGTTAGAAAAATTCTAGTGTCTGAAATACTATTGCCAACCATCTTCAGGTTTGGAGATTCCGATACTATATTATTATTATTATTATTATTATTATTATTATTATTATTATTATTATTATTATTATTATTATTATTATTAATATTATTATTATTATTATTATTATTATTATTATTATTATGTCAGTTCATAAATCTGTGTCTAAATATCTTTCGCAGTATTGTGACTTAACGTGTTTGTCTCCATTGTTCTCTGAGTAACCTACGAATTTAATGACATTTTTGTCTTAGATGTGCATTAGATAAATTTCCGATAAAATGAGTGAATAGAAATATCCGTAGATTAATACATTGCAATATTCATATAGTAAAACAGTAAAAAAAAATAATGGAATCCTCTTAGGTAGACTGGTGATAGGATTTTTTTAAGTACTACGGGACATCAAGGAGGGAAGGAGGGACGTAAAGCCAGTGGAAAAGGAAACAAAATTTGGCCGCGGGATTTTGGGAAAATTAATGAGACAGGTCCTATGGATTCCTATTATCACTTCATCTGCTTAAAGGTCTCCCGTTTCTACCACGCGTTTCTATCTACCTGAACGAATTGCCACACGATCTAAATAAGGCCATTTCTTCCACCCCCTGGGATTACCTGCCGGCGGGAGGGCGTTCGTCGCGTCAGGCCCCCCATTAGGTTTAAGGGGTCTTTAGGTAAGGGGCTTAGAGAGAGAGAGAGAGAGAGAGAGAGAGAGAGAGAGAGAGAGAGAGGGGGGCGGTGTTCTTGTAATAGTCTGGGTCCTGGTTTGTGGCAAGAAATTCTATTGGCCTTGGGTTTGTGGTTACATACTCTTGAGGCAAACGTTTTTCGCAGCGTCTCGCTTCCATAGTCTCGACCAGAATCCACTTCTTAGTGGGCCCTGTAATGATGGTCCCCTGCGGTTTCTGAAATCGTCTCCCGAATGTAATTTGGCCTCTTTAATGCTGGACCCGATGGGGCGCGTTACATAATGTCCTTCCATAGCCGCGGTCCAATGTGAGCACGTAAACAAACTATAGGGGAAATGGAGACATTTCTTTTAAGTTTTCGATTTTTGACAAACCGTGTTTTTATTGGGTTGGATGGAGATAATCTTGAAGAAATTTTCCTAAACTTTTGAATATGCCTTGGTTTATTCTTTTCCTTATTACATTTACATTTTTGTTATTGTAAAGATTTTAATTTTATTTTGAAATGGACCCTGATTACTTTATAGTTCTTGGGGAAATTATCTTTATAAATATTTTATGAAATGACAAACAATAGGATGATTAGGAGGCCAGTAAATTATCGTTTGAGAATACTAAATCAAATTCTCTCTCTCCTCTCTCTCTCTCTCTCTCTCTCTCTCTCTCTCTCTCTCTCTCTCTCTCTCTCTCTCTCGTTTCAATTGTTTTATTTTTTAGAGTATTTCCTTACCAACACCATTTATACTTTTTTTCTTTTCTTTTTTCCTATACTGCTACTATCACTGATTATCCACTATTAGACACCAAGCTCATTAGAGAAAGAACGATTGGCCTTCCCATGCTCAATATTATTATAATATCTGGATAAAAGTTTTCCATCACGTTTACTAAAGAAAGAAGTACCATAAAGCTACGCCTCGCATCGCCTTTCCACAGGTAGCCGACCCCTCTTCACACTTTTGAGTTGGCGCGGTGTCACCAGCCACCCCCTCCTCCCTGTCTTCGAGGGGCCACTCCCTACCACTGACATCCAACTCCCTTTCCCGGGCTTCAACGGCATGTCCAACTTAAAGTTCTTATGCCGTGAAAATTGCGTTGTTATCCAAGCTTGTACGCAAACAAATTGTTGGGCGTGTACCACATCGCGTGGTTATGAATATAGCTATATGCGGTTAGTGTGTGTGCCCATAGTACAGTATGTAATTTGCATCATGAAAACAATTTCTGTATACGATTCTTTATTTTCTGTTACCTGGCTGAAACTCTCTCTCTCTCGCTCTCTCTCGCTCTCTCATATTATCATCATCAGCCATCACTAGTGTACTGCAGAACAAAGGCCTCAAGCATGTCCTTCCACTTGCGTCTATTTACGGTCTTATCTATGCCAGTCCACACCCGCAAACTTTCTTAGTTCGTCAATCCATCGTCTTCTCTTCTTTCCCCTGCTTTTTTTTGCAATCTCAAAGACCCATTCTGTTATTCTTAACATCTATCTACAATCTGTCATATTCATTACATGTCTTGTCCATGTCTATTTTTATTTCCTACATCATGTTAGAATATCCTCTAGTTTAGTATATATATATATATATATATATATATATATATATATATATATATATATATATATATATATATATATATAAATATATATATATAATATATATTTATATATATAATATATATATATATTATTTATATAAATATATATATATATATATATATATATATATATATATGTGTGTGTGTGTGTATATGCAAACCTGTATGCATCTACTTTACATATCAATCAAAAGGCGCTCGTGACATTTGTAGCCTATAAGCACACATCAAGTTTGCCTGTATGGAAATCTGCGGTGCGTGTGTGAACGCATGTTTATCTGAGAGATTTGCCAAATCTATGATTAGAGAGCAATCGCTGTTAACAATTATGCCGAAAACATTTTTGTTTGCGTCAATATTTGTTCCGGCGGTATTTGAAAAATCAAATTGAACGGATATTGCTAAAAGGGATGATCGGATGGCCCCCTGTAGAGTTATGCCAGCCTCGGCCTTGATCTCTTTTTTTTTATTGTTATTATTATTTTATTTGCATTGCTGCAACGCGGAAGATATTTGTGCTTTCTGGTTTTTATTTCATCAAATGTTAATAATTTTGATGAATTTGTGTTTAAAATGTTAAAAACATATTATTATATTATTTATTCACTATATTGTAACTGGCTGATGTACAGTGGATGTACTGTTAGTAAAAGATAATATAATTTAAGAGAGAGAGAGAGAGAGAGAGAGAGAGAGAGAGAGAGAGAGAGAGAGAGAGAGAGAGAGAGAGAGAGAGAACACTCACCTTTGAGAATGAACGAGCTTAAGGTCCTTGACATTTTGTGTATGCATCATTCATTATCCCATAAATCTTGAAAGAGACGTCTGTTTTTTTGGGCTCTGCTTGAATTTATTTACTAGTTAGGTATAAAAAGTTAGATTTGCGTTAAACAAATGCATGTCTCCAACGGTTACATTAATAAAAGAGAAAAAGGACTTTCACAGAATCTCCCTTATATGATAAAGAGCAAGTGTCTGGCTATACACATCACACACCCACACATATATACATACATATATATATATATATATATATATATATATATATATATATATATATATATATATATATATTTCTTTCTTACCGGATATGCAAACTCTCCCCATCCCTCGGATAGAGGGGGGAAGGGGGTTGTCATACCCTGGTGAGAGCATGTTATGCGTTCGTGTATGGATATCTAAATGTTTAGCCGACATTTTGACGGGTCGCGTACACTAGAACAAAATAGAAGGCTATTATGAAGGAAAAAAGGCAAATAACAGGTTAGTGAAATATATGCAAATAAAAAGAAAAAGAAAATATTACATAACGTTTATATTTGTACGAAAAAGTTAACTCCAACATTTAGATTTAGCCAAGAAAAATATCTATCAGTCAATCCTTAAATATATACATTTTGAAAGGAATCATTGACAAATACCGAAATATGATATTCATGCAAAGCAGCAATGATGACATGCCAGTAGCGAGATGCAAATGGACGACTAACAGCGTAATTAGCTGTTACTTTGTTTGCAGTATCGTATGGTTTAGTTTGAGGTACTGGCTGGCTGTTTGTCGATCCCTTTTAATCAAGAATATTGAGTTGACTTTGCCAGTATTTGTGGCTCGGCAAACAAGCCAGAAATGATCGAATTGAAGGCAATGCGCAATTACTCATCGGGGCCTCTAATCTGGAGTATTGCTCGTAATTGAACATATGTGTTCCCTTCTTGAATGATGGATGGGTGGAAAGGTATCGACTGATATTTCAATGACGTGAGTTGGGTGTAATTAAACGCATGTGTTACCTATATAGTTTACGGATGAGATGGGTAGGTGATGGTCAGTAAGTTTAAGGTAGTTGTATCACTTGACATGTAAGGATTGTATGAACAGATAACCTCCAAATAGCTCACACGTTTTTTTTTTTTCTCACTAACTGATCGTGTAGACAGGTAACTGATTCACATAATGCGTCGGTAGTTGGCGCAATATTATGGATTTTCTTCCTGCCTTAATTTCAATTTGCAGTGCAAATTATAGTGCTCTAAGCCTGATCAATAAATGGTGCAATATTAGACCTCATGGGGGGCCATTTTCTACTTAACACAATTTAATGGTATGGATTTTCATTGCAGAAGCATTTCTATACATTTTTCTAGACATGCAGAAATTTTATTTTGTGTTACAAATTTATTTTCAAAGGTTTCTACGATTAGAATGTTTACCGTAGTGAGACTGAGAAATTAGAAACTCTAGAAAAGCTAAATTTGAGGCTACGTTCTGTAAAAAGATAATTTAAATGTTTTCTAATATTCCCTCCTTCAGACAGAGACGTTTTCATGAGATACTTGACTAATTATGTAAACTTCCACAGAGAGAGAGAGAGAGAGAGAGAGAGAGAGAGAGAGAGAGAGAGAGAGAGAGAGAGAGAGAGAGAGATAGAGAGAGAGAGATGAATAAGAATTCCCTTCCTGACCGAAGAATCTTGATTACAACGAGATTTATAGGTCCTGACCGGATTTATGAAGTTGTCCGGATAGCCTGCCTTGATCAGCCCAACGAATCCTTTTCCTCCAGCCAAAGGATTCAGGAAAGGACGCCGAAGATCAATAACCGTCCGGGAGATATAGAGACTAAGCCTTAGGCCTTGCGAACGAATAGGCCTCATTGGTTTTTGATCAACAAGCGACATGCCTGACAAAAGACTTTGGCGTTGATTATCCTGTCCTCATTATATATTTCACAGGATTATTTTCCTACGAAAATCTGTATTGCGTGTTACAATACACCAATAACTGTTATTAAGTGATTATCCAACGGCGCTGAGACCCTTGTGGTAACGTCCCTGACTGGTGAATGCTAGACTGGGGTACTAGCCCTGCTCGAACTCGTCAGTTTGTTTGGTCCCTTCAACCTCACCATCCTTGTGAGCTAAGGAGCCTATAGGTTCATCTGCTGAGTCATCAGCAGACATTGCGTGGCCCTTTTTGGTCCTAGGTTGGGTGGAGAGGGGGCTTGGGCGCTGATCCTATGTATTGTCCTGCTCGATAGGGCAATGTCACTGTCCCTTGCCTCTGCCATTCACGAGGGGCCTTTAAACCTTTTAAACTGTGATTGTTTTGCATCAGCTAATTCTCAGCTAAATCACCTTTGTGGCATCAGTGAATCCATATCTTTTGTAATTTTTCAATATTGGAGCTTCATAGTGTCGGTAATCATCCAGCATCGAAAATTCGTGCGGATCATTGATTAACAGTATCAGTAATTTTCAAACAAGATTCCTCTAGATCATTAATTTCCAGTTTTATTAATTTTCCAACATCGGAAGTTCCTCAGAATCAGTAATTTTCTATTAGATTCCTCAGCATCAGATATCAGTTTCAGTAATTTTCCAATAGATTCCTGAACATCATAACTTCTTAGTATCAGTAACTTCCCAGTATCAGTAACTTCCCAATCTTGGAGGTTCCTCAGTATCAGTAATTTTTCAATAGAGATTATTCAGCATCAATTCCCAGTATCAGTAATTTTCCAACATCCGAGATCCATCAACATTAGAGATTCCAGTATCAGTAATTTTCCAACATCAGAGACTACATGGAATCAAAGAGTCCACAGAATTAGCAACGCTCAATGTTATTTTTATCGCTACCCTCCAAGGTTAACATATCAAGTAATAATTATGGCTACCCTTAGGAGAAATGATTTCCTTTAGCAGCGAAAAGAACACGTCTTGTCAGAGCATTATTAATGTCAATCTTCTTAAAAAGAGACTGAATCTTCTTCCACACGCCCATCTCATCACCAAGAAAAAAAAAGTGATAGAAAATCCTTTGCCAAAAATCGGCGAAAACTTCGGGAATGAAGTTTTAGACGAAAAGCCACACTAAAAAAAGCGTTTTCTTTTCCTTTAATTAGTTTTTCCAAATTGGCAATATTTTTTTGCAGATAGCTGTCCTTTATGCAGAATTAATAGGGAAAAGTTGAATTATAGAGCTTCCATCCTTACTTTTAGTCTGCCGACTTTCGGTGTCTAATATCACCCATTACCTCTTGCAGATGACCGGTACG
>NC_090735.1:62937383-62964883 GCF_036898095.1 Palaemon carinicauda | reverse complement strand
CCAAGAGGAAAGTAGCCACTGAAAAATTACAGCGCCGTTTGGTAATCTCAGTGTTGTCAGCTGTATGAGGACATAGGAGGATGTGTAAATAAGCCAGACTATTCGGTGTATGTGTAGTCAAAAGAAAAAAATGAGCCGTAACCAGGGAGAGTGATTTTGAAACCACTGCTGGAAATGTTTGTCTTTTTCTTTTTTATCTACTGCTGAGCACAAGACCTGTGTCAAAAAGTGCACTCTCTTTTAGTTGATGCCTTTATTTTTTTTCTTTTTTATCTCAACTGCTAATAAATATTAATGATAACAATGGCACGTTTTCTCTGATGCCGCGTCCGAAAGTATGCTGAGTTTGAGCTTGGCTTCTCGTAGGTTCTTCCTCTTGTTTCGTTGTCTGTGGAGGATTTTGCCCCTTTCATTTTCCCCCGCTGGAGATTTAATTCATGAGTTCGTTTGTTGCCTCAGTTGTTTACCGGATTCATTTACCGTGAGATGTAATTTATTCATGGCTCTGACCTAGATTGTTTCGACAGCCAAGAAAACGCGATAACGGAAAACCTTAATCCAAACATTGAATTCCATTTTGCTGCTCTAAAGTCGCTTCATCTCTTGCTGCCAGGTTATTAATATTTTCATTTTAGGAATGTCATTGATTTCGGCGAGTTATCATTTACTTCTGAATATTTTTTTTTATTGTACTCGTTACTTAACTTAAAAGATTTTACTTCAGGAGTTCTGGTCGAATTAAGTTTTTCTTTTTCAAAAGTTTTGGTTTGAATACGTTTTGCCTAATAATAACAGATACTGCATTTACGAGTCTTCGGTGGAGAGAAATTACTGTCGTCATTTTCTAAGGGAAAAATGTCGGATAACGATAAAGCTATTACCATTTACCACTACTGAAGAGGTGCTTAGCGGCATTTCCTCGCTCAAGGGCTTAACAGCTCTTTTGTTATTATTATTATCATTATTATTACCCTCCGCCAACGAAGTTGGAAGGTTATGTTTTCGCCCCTATTTGTAGTGAAACTTTCAGGGATTAATTGTTATGCTGGGACGTGGAAGTGATTCAATTTTGAAAGTCCTAGGTTAAAGGTCAAGGTCAAGGTTCAGCAAAAGGTTGACCAAATTAACCGCAACCTTAACCCCAAGTTCGCACATAGTTGTCAAACAGACTTCAAATACGCCTGCTCAAAATTGATTCTGGAAAAAGGAAGCCGGTTTCGAGAACTAAGCTGCCGTGGTGGAGGTCTGCATTCTGGGTGCTCTTTTAGTTTTATTGTCATTATCAATATTATTATTATTATTGTTGTTGTTGTTGTCGTCTTACTTCGAATTAATTAGAGTTTTCGTAATTTAAGCAGCTCTTATTTGGCTATACTGTAGAGCCCACTCACTACTACCTTGGTTTCCGAATCATTTACTTGTGGAATAGTACACCGGAAAGAGTCCTCTTAATAGCAAACATTATAGTATCGAGAAATTACTGCTGTTTGCAGTGTCATATGATAACTATTTTCTTAGTAACTAATTACGATAAATAATTTGTACTACCCAGAAAAAAAAAACTATTTCCAACTTTTGAAGTGAAAGTTGAAATTATAATTATATCGAATAATAGAGTCTCTCTCTCTCTCTCTCTCTCTCTCTCTCTCTCTCTCTCTCTCTTCCCGTGACCGATACGTCCGCCTGACGCAAGTCGTTTTACCCGGTATTTCTCTCTTTCCCTTTCTTTCCAATGAAGGAATTATTAATTCTCTCTCGCTCTCCCTCCCCTCTCTTTCTTTCTGTGTCTTTTTTCTCGGTCTCCCTGATTCTATTTAAACCACCACACAGACTGACATCTCTCTTTATAGTTTATATATGAAGGAGCTATTCATGTTACTGTTTTGAAAATACTTTATGTATTAATTGTCCATTACTTCTAATGTAGTTCATCTATTTCCTTATTTCCTTTCCTCACTGGGCTATTTTTTCCTGTTAGAGCCATTGTTTCTCAAACCAGGGTTGTTGCTTAGCTAGTAATAATAATATCTCTCTCTCTCTCTCTCTCTCTCCTCTCTCTCTCTCTCTCTCTCTCTCTCTCTCTCTCTCTCTCTCTCATCCACTAGTTGCCTTTCTCTACGATGAAATGATTATTAGTTCTTTAATCTTCTCCCTCCCCTCTGTCTTTCCTTTGTGTTTTTCTCTTGGTCTCCCTCTTTATCCTTAAACCGCCCAACTCTCTCTCTCTCTCTCTCTCTCTCTCTCTCTCTCTCTCTCTCTCTCTCTCTCTCTCTCTCTCTCTCTCCGGTATGTAGGAGAGTCGACGGGGATACCTCTGCACAAAGGCTTTGCAGACTCTAATCCTCTTATATACATCGTCTAAACCGACGGATGTATTGAACGTCACATCATCCGGACTGATCACGTAGGAGCGAAGGTCTAAAAATGTAATGGCACTGTCTTTATTTAATGTTTTTTTTTATTATTAATTCCTTATTGTTTATTGTTATTGTTTGTAGGTTATTTTGGAAAGACCAAAAAACATGAAAATTCCCTTTTATTTCAAAAACCATGAAAGTTCCCTTTTATTTATTTTTTATTCATATATTATTTTGATAGGTGGAGATAAAAATAGAACCATTCTATTATATAAAAACCATTCAGACTTTTCTTATACCGATATAAGCCAACCAGATGGCTATATGCTGCCCAGGCCTGAATGTATCAATAATGAAATAAAGAGAGACTTCACCTTTACGCGACGATAGAGTCGTCCTATCAAAAGATGTAATGCCAAGAGAAATGAGAAATGCGAAGTCAGTAAGATAATTCTATAAATTGATAACCATGAGATTGTGTTGCTCAACTCATTGACTTTTGAGTTATAAAGCAAAGTGACAGCAAAGAGGCCATGGCACAAAGACCATGGCACGTAGAATAATAGTACAGAGACTAATATAGAGGATTCTGGTACTGTGTCTTTGGAACCTGACACAGTTTGAAAATAGTAATTATCGTATATATCGCTCTAAATAACCCATCTTTCCCCAAATAGCATCACAGCCACCTACCCTCTTTCAACCATTCCAGCAGAACTTAATTAAGAGGACGGGGATGTTGAACGCCCACAACTACCGTTTTAAAAACAAGCTTCATTCCAAGCGTTCGTTTTCCCTCCTATCAATCCTCCCTTCTCCTTATCTTTCCTCTTGTTCCTTCATTATCGCACGTTGCTGTGGCTTCTTTTGGGGAGATAAGAAAAACCTTCCATTACTTTTCCTTGATTTCGCAAGACAGGGACAGAAATGCATTATTGGTTTGTAGTTATTGAAATATGTTTTATTATTATTATTATTATTATTATTATTATTATTATTACCTCCCTGCGAAGTTGAGAGGATGTTATTTTTTCGCCCCCTGCTTGTCTGTTTGTATGTGAACAACTTCCTGGCCACAATTTTATTCACAGATTAGTGAACTTTCAGGGATTGATTGTAATGTTGAGACGTGGAAGTGATTACATTTTTAAAGTTCTAGGTTAAAGGTCAAGGTCAAGCAAAAGGTTGATCGAATTAACCCTAACCCCAAGTTCGCACATGGTTGTCACACAAACTTTTAAGTATGCCTACGGTCTAAATTGATTCTGGGAAAGGCGACCTGCCATGGCGGAGGTCTACACTTTCAAACTTCTTTTCTAGTTATTATTATTATTATTATTATTATTATTATTATTATTATTATTATTTTTATTAATTTGCTTGTTAATTTTACTTTTGACTTATGTTTGTCTGTTGAAGTCCTACAAAAATGAAAAACAATATTGAAAGTTAATAACGAAGGGAAACTTTCGTGGCTTCTGTAAGTCGATATTTCAAAGAAATTAACGAAGGTTGTGAAAATGTTGATAACTTCTGTTCTTTAGTCCAGGAAAAAAATATTAAACCAAATTATATTTTTGAAGTCTATGAAAGATATATAAAAAATAGCCGAGGGAAAGATAAGTAACGCGAGTGTATTTCAAAAAACATAAAATGAAAGAGAAGATACTAAATGGAAGTTGGAAACACCGGTTTACCCTTATTGCAACTCAAGCATGTAATAATCATCTATTTTGATGATTGAAAAGGGCCTCTCTCTCTCTCTCCTCTCTCTCTCTCTCTCTCTCTCCTCTCTCTCTCTCTCTCTCTCTCTCTCTCTCTCTCTCTCTCTCTCAAGAATAAGTAGAGAAATTACTTGTGATGAAGATAGGAACTCACTACAAAGAGATCTAAACAAAATATATGAATGGGCGGAGATAAATAGGATGGTATTTAACTCCGATAAATTCGAATCAATAAATTATGGAAACAGAGAAGGAATGGTATATGCATACAAGGGACCTAATATGAGACAATCACAAACAAGGAAGCAATTAAAGACCTTGGTTGTAATGTTAAATAGGAATATGTTATGCAACGACCAAATAGCAACACTGTTGGCTAAATGTAAAGCAAAAATGGGAATGTTATTCAGACACTTTAAAACAAGGAAAGCTGAACACATGATTATGCTTTACAAAACTTATATACGTAGTACACTCGAGTACTGCAATGTGATATGGTACCCACACTACCAAAAGGATATTGCGCAAATAGAGAGTGTACAAAGGTCCTATACTGCTAGAATAGAAGAAGATAAGGACCTTTTTTCAATACTGGGAAAGACTGAAATTCTTAAAACTATACAGTCTAGAAAGGAGAAGTGAACGCTACATGATTAATACAAGCATGGAAGCAAATCGAAGGAATTACTGAAAACATCATGGAGCTAAAAATATCAGAAAGAGCAAGCCGAGGTAGATTAATAGTGCCAAAAAATATACCAGGTAAACTAAGAAAGGCGCACAGGACATTAATCCACTACGCACCCACACCAGCATCGATAATGCAGCGACTATTTAATGTGCTGCCAGCTCATCTAAGAAACATATCAGGAGTGAGCGTAGATGTGTTTAAGAATAAGCTCGATAAATACTTAAGATGCATCCCAGACCATCCAAGACTGGAAGATGCAAAATACACCGGAAGATGCATTAGCAACTCTCTGGTGGATATACGAGGGGCCTCACACTGAGGGACCTGGGGGAACCCAAACAAAAAATAAGGCAATAAGGTAAGGCTCTCTCTCTCAATTATATACATTACTTTTCTATTATTTATTTAAACATATTTTTGTTATATCAAACCATATTGATTTTCTCTCAACTAACTAGATATTTTATTATTTTTATTTGGTTAAATATATTTCTTTCGTCAAAATAAACAAAAGTAATTTCTCTCTCTCTCTCTCTCTCTCTCTCTCTCTCTCTCTCTCTCTCTCCTCTCTCTCTCTCCTCTCTCTCTCTCTCTCTCTCAAATATATTACTATTTTCTATTATTTGGTTAAACATATTTATTTTGTTATATCAAACAATATTGATTATCTCTCCCAACTAACTAGATAGTTTACTATTTTCAGTTGGTTAAATGTGTCCCTTTTGTCAAAACAAAACAAAATGTAATCTCTCTCTCTCTCTCTCTCTCTCTCTCCTCTCTCTCTCTCTCTCTCTCTCTCTCTCTCTCTCTCTCTCTCTCTCTCTCTCTCTCTCGGTACAATGTTTCCCTTTTAGTTTACTTCCCCATTTAATTTGCAACAATGGTCTTGCTGAGGTTTGGTTCCCAATCCATTTCAGACGCTCGGAAGTTTGATCGAAAAGGCTTTCTTTGCAAGGAATGCAATATACTTTCTACGGATTTTCGATAGTTTTGGTTGCAGGAGGAATTTCAAGCTCTTCCTGGTAATGAAGTTTTGCTCCTAAATCTTCATGATCATCAATATTGATGTTGTAATTATTATTATTAACCATCAAATTATCTCCATTTGAGCTATAACCATCTCTATGATACTATACTGTACATATTCGCAGAATGCTGATAATTGTTTATGCCATTATGCTACCTTGTAATTATGCAGGGCCTTTATTTGACCACGTGATTCATCGAATATGTGTCTGTAGGGAACAAATGCGGTTAATGAAACTCACGTGGCGCACTGCAGGCATTACTAAAGAGCCTTTGGCCCGTAGCTGTACCCAAATTTTTATATGCTGTATGTATTGAACTCAGTTTCAGCTTCATTACTTCATAGTGAAACGGCAGATTCCCCTCCCCCATTTGTTCCTCGGCACTGAATGGCCTCACAGGCCAGGACACTGGATCATATGGCCCTAATTCTGTAAATCATAAAAATCATTTATGTCCTTTTATACACTCGCAAATTACTTTATTTGCATGACTAATATTTTTTACTTGCAATGACCAAATGATCTGTTGCTGCTGTTGGGGGAATGAAATATGATTTTTTATCCCTTATTTATTTCTTGAATTTGTTAGCTACTACTTTTACGGTGGTTTGTTTACAGATTGTTTAGGATAAGGAACAGCAGGCCAATAAGAGTTGAAATTAACCAAAGTTATTCACAGTATCCGAACAAAGCAAGTGTGTTTTTTCGATGTCAATTGTCATATTTCGATAGTGTTTTATGCTTTATGTCCATTAAGTTTTAGAACACAATTTACACTTAATATACAATTTATTGAAAGATTTTCCTGAACGTGCTGTGGGCCCCCAAAGAGACCCACTAGAAAAGGTGCTGCAAGTTTTATGTTCTCGTTAACACTGTTTTTTCATGAACTTTCTACGTTCAGTTTGTAAGTCAAGAATGTTAGGAAACTTATGATAATGTAATTTAAGTCCTTATTGTGATGATAAGGACGAAATAAAATCCACCAGTGATAATAAAAGTAGTTTTTCAATAAATGAAAACAAATCTGTTGGAGAATGTTTACTTTCAGATAAGATTTAACTTGAAAAAATGTGAAAACTACATTGGTAATGAAAATAATAATGATGATGAGGATAATAAAATTTATTATGATCAGGATTAGGAGGAGGAGAAGAGAAAGAACAAGAAAAATATCCCTAATAAATAGGATTTTATCTTTTATATTTATAGCCATTTTATATATATATTATACAAAAGCTTAACATGTACTGTTTTATATATATATATATATATATATATATATATAATATATATAATATATATATATATATATAATATATATATGCTATATACACTCTATACTTACATATGTGTATGTGGGGATATGTCTACGTATATCCATTTCGAGTTTATGCGCAAGCGTATACATATATAACTATCTCTGTGTATCTCTGTCAGTGCACACATGCATAACATACACACACACATAAACAAACACATCCGAAAAAGCATCCCATTCAACGGTCTAAGATCGCAGCCGAGGCCAATGACGCCTGTGACGTGTAAAGCACACTTGACTGCTGGAGCCAATTCTGTCGATAGCCCTGCATGTGACAGTGATGGAGGTTCTTTGCCAACACCAAGAAAACTCTCTCTCTCTCTCTCTCTCTCTCTCTCTCTCTCTCTCCTCTCTCTCTCTCTCTCTCTCTCTCTCTCTCTCTCTCTCTCTCTCTCTCTCTCTCTCTCTCTCTCCATGACTCTGTGTTCATATTGGCGGTTCTTTTAATGGACTTTATTTGTATTTACTGGGCAATAATTGCCTTTTAATATCGTGCCATAATCGTACTCAAATGCCTGTATAAATGTCAGAAATGCAGTTTGACTCACAAAGTGGCATTTATATATTTATGAGATGCAAACCGGCATTTTAAATATCACATTTTGAATTGTAGTGTATATATATTGCAATTGTTATGCACATTGCATATGTTTTAGTTGATTGCCTATCCTAGATTCAATACCATACAGGAACTGGCCTAGCCTTTCTGGCATTGCAATAATGTAGCCCCGTATATACATACAGTATACACATTCATGCATAAAAAAAAATTTTCACCATAGGTTTTTGACAACTTTTTAAGGGGTTCACTAAAAGGTTCAGTATTCTCATTTCTTTGCAAATTTTGAATAACGTTGCCAGCCCCAAGCCCCTTTCTCTTCTTGATCTTGTTAGACGCTGCTACCCATTGACAGGTTGGGTGGACTAGGAACTTCAATGAGAGCTAAAGATTGATACTTAACTTAGGAGTGTTGAATGGGCGACATATTTTGATAAGAGACAATGATTTTGTATCCTAATGTGTAGAGACCGACATTAGAGATAATTTTCCTTTGAAACTAGATTTCTTCTTCCATTATTCTTATTCTCTTGCTTGAGGGTACACTCGGCCACACTATTCTATCTCATTTATCTTATTTTTTTAAAGCTTTATAGTTTGTATAGGAGGTATTTGTTTTAATTTTACTGTTCTTAACATATTTTATTTAAAATTTTTTCCTTTGCGTACTGGGCTATTTTTCCTGTTGGAGTCCGTGGGCTTATAGCATTCTGCTTTTCCAACTAGGGTTGCAGCTTAGCAATTAATGATAATATTAAAGTAAATGGACATCGCTTTCCGTCATCTTAATCGTTCGTGTCCCATTCGGGCTTGGGCTACTTGAAGTTATATGGAGTAAAAAGAAAAACAATAAAACACATGACTTGAATTAATAAATAAAAAGAAGATCCACGATAAAGAACCTGGAGATGAAAGGTACCAAAAAAAAAAGAAATAACAATAACAAAAATACGAATGTAATTCGAGTGGAAATGGAAAAGCGAGAAAAGATGTGAATAAGGGGAACACGAGAAGACTCCTATTGAGATGGCGACGTGATGCTTTGCAAAGACTGTCACACAATGATGCAATCGTTTGTTGCCAATTGTCGTATTCATGTTTTTTATTACTGTCCTGATCGCGAGATCGTCTTTCGCGTTACGTTCTCTCTTTTCACTTCTCGCTCAAAACATCCATTGCACGTAATCTTGAATTTTGGGGAATTCTTGGTTTATAGCCTGGAATGTTTGGCGTTATTATTATTATTATTATTATAAGCTCACCTATACACACATATACATTATATATATATATATATATATATATATATATATATATATATATATATATATATATATATACATACATACATACATATATGTAGCCATTTATGAGTGAGGATGCCTTAACGTGGTGAAAGAGATTGTGTATCGACATGTTCAGCAAAGCTGTACTAGTCAGGACCATACTAGGTTTGTTTGCTGTGAGCGATCATTCTAAAGTCCTCCACCAACACCTATCTGCAGTGGTCAGCGTGATGATGAAAATGGCCAAACCCCCAGCGATGACTAAGACATGTCTGAGGCCTTTGTCCAACAATGGACCAGAAATGGCTGTATTTGTTGTTATTATTGTTTATATAAACATTAAGTTTCTCCTTATCGAAGCTGGGTTACCACAATGTCATAGTAAAATAACCCACCATAAAACTCGGCTAAAATTTGAAAGAGTGGGCGAAATGCCTTTCCCTATTGCACTGATTTAAGTAACTCGACGTCAGTCTGTCAGCAAGAGAAGAGTCATGAGTTGATAACCCCGGTTGCTGCGGATCTGACCTCTGTTGTCCTTGTATCTCCCTTGTCATTTTAGTTGCTAAGGGGGGTTATTTGGGCGATCTATGCTTTCTAGGCCATATGGTTGATATGTTGATTTGGTTTTCTGCTTCCTCTTTTTAATGTTGTTATTATTGTTGGCTGTCGTATTAGCGGTGGTAATATTGAATATATGCAAAATATTTTGCGCTGCTAGTTATAAAGTATGTTATTATTATTATTATTATTATTATTATTATTATTATTATTATTATTATTATTAGACACAAACAAACATTTTAATAGGCCAATCTTTAGTTCATTAACCTTCCAAACGAGCTTTCCCCAGAATAGGAAGAACGTATGAAAAAAGGAAATGAAAGAATATTATAAATATAATTACCGCAACCAACGCTTATATGCAAATATCTCTTTTAAAGATGTATAAATTGATTTTTGACGTGATGAAGTAAATAAGTTTCCGGACACTTAGTAGGACTTAACAAAGGGGTAAATCGTCTTTCCATTTCGACTTAGAAGTCCTAATCTGAAGGTGAATCCTTTTAGTCTGAAGGATTCCAGTGAATGAATGTCACATAAGTTTAAACCTACTTTATTTTGATGTCCGTTTGATTATCAAAATTCCTCATCTGGTGTCGTTTGGTTAGAGCTGTCTCTCTCTCTCTCTCTCTCTCTCTCTCTCTCTCTCTCTCTCTCTTCTCTCTCCTCTCTCTCTCTGTATGCAGTATGTATGTCTTCCGATTTCATTTAAAATCTAATTGTCAAGTCTCTCTCTCTCTCTCTCTCCTCTCTCTCTCTCTCTCTATGTATATATGTATGTATGTATGTATGTCTTCCGATTTCATTAAAAACTAATTGTCAAGAATCTCTCTCTCTCTCTCTCTCTCTCTCTCTCTCTCTCTCTCTCTCTCATGAAAAACTGTAATTGCCCATAAGGTGTTTGTTTTAACTACACTACATCCATCCATACATAGCTATGTATTTATGCATGTAGACTTGGTATAATAACTGAAATGTATAGAAATTAGGTCTGTTTGTGAGTTGTTTACATATTAAGGGCTGCGTATCGTCTCTCACTGTTTTACTTTCTCCCCGAGGGATAATGACTGCTATCTAGGAATACAAGAAGCTCCTCTATTCTCTCCCCAACCTACAAGCCCTCAGCATCCACTTATCTCAACTACAGGCCTCTAAATAAGGCTATGGGTAATGAGGGTAAGGGGAAAAGGAATCCCATTTGAAGTAGGGGGGTTTGGAAGGGTGGAGGGAAGGGAGGTAGGATATGAGCAGGAGACCTGTGAAGGGAGGATGTGTGGAAAAGAGGTGTTATGGCTGTCTGTAGGACTGGATGGGAGGGGGGCTGGGGATTTTCTCGGATAGCTGAGGATGAAAGCGGGTTTAGGATGTTTATGAATCTTTCTCTTTCTCTCACAAGTCTTTTCAAAATATGTGTTTCGACGTCTTTTATTTCTTTTTATTGTGGATGATTTCAGAAGAACATGCTCTCTCTCTATCTCTCTCTCTCTCTCTCTCTCTCTCTCTCTCTCTCTCTCTCTCTCTCTCTCTCTCTCTCTCTCTCTCCTTTTAAACACAAACGCTTAATTATACATAACCAAATCACTAAATGGTTTGGGTGACCCAAGTGACTGCAACGACCGCACATTCAATTAGCTACCAGATACACAATTTAATTATTAGAATAGTTTAAAATACTCAACTGAATTGTATCCTCTTACCCGAGATTCCCAACATACCCCTCTCACTAGTAAGGACAGTAATCATGACCGCTAGACATATAACCCAACCCAAATATTTTCATCATACACACCCACGTAATCTACCTGTGCGTGCACTCAGTGATTCGTGAGCGTATATTTTTTTCTTTAAGGCGATTTCGTGTCAGTCCGATCATTGCGTGACGAATGGGCCCAAGCGTCCAATTCGGATTTCGAAGTAGGTTGGTCTGCTTTTGCACCGGAGTTTGCGCAATTCCTGTTTTAGAATCGGGAACGAAAAACAAGGGATTTCAGTAATCATCCCTATCGTTCCTGTCTTTATTTTTTTATTATTTAAGAATTATCCCTATTTTTGGTCTATTTGTAGACACACACACAAATATATATATATATATATATATATATATATATATATATATATATATATATATATATATATATATATATATATATATATTACTAAATAGGGCTGTCTATCAAAACTGGTAGTTACCCTTCCCTCTCATTTTCTTTCTCTTAGTATTCACAAAACGGAAGCGAAAAGTTCATGGTTGCGTTTCTATTTTTTTTTTCTTCTTCCATCGTGTGCAGCATTATTTCCCTTTGTCCTGCAGCAGGAGTCGAGGACCCTCTTAGAGGCGACGACCTAAGCAAAGTTCCCTGCTCGGTCGATCTCGAGAGATAAAAAGAGACGCCAAGAGACGGATCGTAACCGCGGAAATCGAACGGCTTTGGCCTTTTGTGTATTTCGTGTATCGAGTGATGTTTTGCGTCTCTTGTATCTTTGAAGTATTGCATTTCATTGTGAGAGGTTACAGTACTGCTGTTGTTGATGTATTTTATGGATCTACTTTTCATGCTTGTGTCTTCCAGAGCTTACAGTATTGCTGTTGTTGATGTATTTTATGGATTTTCTTTTCGTAGTACCAACCAAACTCGTCAGGCAAGGACGAAGAAAGAGGTAGAATCCCCCTTTTGCTCTTTTTTCATGTCTGCTACCTTCCAAAATTGTGGGAAGTGTCATGGTAATTAGAGAGATAGACTTTTCGTGGTTGTGTACTTGGATATTGATAAATAGCGACGTCATTCAAGACAAATGCAGCTGAATTGAATAATGTCGGTATTCAAGTCATTCTATAACTGATTCAATTTTTAAATTTTTCTCCTACTTTATGTTGCTCGCGAATTCTTAATTCAAGATTTTACGAGGGTTGCTCTCGAAGCCTGTTTCTCGTAGAATATTTGTCACAAAAGATCTATACGGGTACACAGTGGTATCGCATGTATCCTTTGTATCAGAATAGACTGCGTAGCATTACGAGAGTGAGGCTGACTATTTACTATTCCATGCAGTTTGGTATTTTGTATGCATATGTATTGAATATTTTACTCTATCATCAGGTCAGAAGGAACATGGTAGGTTTTTTAACCATATCTAAGCATTCTTTTCACAAGGGCTGTTCATTTTTGTTCACATCTCGTTGATAGTGTGCACCGGCCAAATTTGGGGAGATTCCTCCGTTATAATGGGGTTTCTCTTAAATATGTAAATTTGATCAAGTCTGTTTGAGCATAGCAATATGCTTCTTACTGTGTTTAACTTGTATATCTCTCTGAATATAAAGAGACGACGTTAGTCTAAATGGATCTCAAGCATCCAAGATGTGGTAAGGTTACAACAAAATGCTCCATACATGTAAAGCTATTTGCATTTTGCAATCAAGGGTGTTGTCATAAAAGAATATTGTGGTTTGGTCGGCCAAACTTTCAAAATTTCGTATATTTAATTTGCAAGATGTTTTGTTTGTGAACTATTTCAACTTCTATAAAAGAGGGCCAATGACACTCTTTCCCATTTGTCTTGCTTTTATGATAAAAGATCAGATGATTATTATATTTTTATGATAACTATCCATACATTTCCCAAACCATAATGAAAATGACACGTATCAATGTATCTCTCTCTCTCTCTCTCTCTCTCTCTCTCTCTCTCTCTCTCTCTCTCTCTCTCTCTCTCTCTCTCTCTTTTGGAATGGGTAACCCATACAGTACATACTGGCCCGGACTCCCAAAGGTCAAGTTTCTACTTCACCTAGCGTTTATGGCGCAACTAGTTCAAACGCTTAAGGTAAATTACATTTCTTCGCTTCGACGCCGGATAGTTCCCGAGAGCCTTCAACCCGAGTCGAAGTAAAAAGCGAGAGTGGGGGGAATAATAGGAATTGATGGCCAGTCTTCCTGTTATACAACGAGTACTGAATATTTTGAACATCTAATGTTGGTCCCGGGACTTTGGAAAGCAATATGGACTGGTATTGTTATGATCATTTTTTATTCAGTTTGAATTTTTATTATAATGCTTCTGGGCATTTTGTTATTGCTTCGTCGTTTTTTTCTTTTCCCATTTTTGTTGTTAGTTTTGCTCATTGAATCCATGATTGTTTGTTTTCTTTGGTACTAGCGGTGATATTTGCACCTTCCATTCTTCAGGCGTGAGGTTGATGGTACCGAGTCCAAAGGTTCACACAGGGCCTCTTATACTTCTTATAATCAAAATATCTATCTAGCATAGGTTTGCTAAATCTGAAAAAAAAAAAAAAATCAAGAGACCAATAGTTTTATCTTCCATATTTTCCTTATCATCGTAATTCTCATTGTTTCCTTAATTTCCTCATGGTAATTATGGTTATGTTCCTCATTTCTTTATTGTGTTCGCGTCCTGAATTTGCAGATTTCTGCTACACATTATTTTTGTTTTTTTTCCCTTCGTCCACTGTGTTATTTGATCCATTCTCTCTTGTTCAATAGATATACGAGTATGTATAGATCATTGAAGAGGGATGCATCAGAAGAGTTCAATTTTCTAGTTTCTCAGTAATTCGTTCTTGGCATGATCAGGTGCTGGTACAAATTTATTTCAGGGATTTTTGAGCGAGAGTCCGGGGTCGAACATAGTTCCAGATGGTTGTACGCTAAGTACTGATCAACTCGGCCGCAAGACTCCCTTATTTTAGTCACCGTCTTATTCGCAGTGGTGGAAGGACTATGTTTCAGTGGATTCTTTCAAAACTGAGTGAGGTTTGACCTCTGTCAAAGTGGAAATCTCCGGCGAGTTCCAGTAACTCTTTCCCCAGGATGATAACCAAGAGGCCATTTATAATCCTTGTGATAACTTGGCCATTGCGTTGTATCTCAACTTTCTCCATTAGTCACTTAACCATTCTGCATAAGAATTCTGTATCTGGTCAGGCGTCCCTTGCAGATAAGAACTGGTCTCATTGGGGGTGGAGGATGTCCCTAGACAGGCGATACAGGACGAGAAATAACCCTCTAGTTCTTATCGACAGAGGGGCATTGTCGCGTGAAATTTGAGAGAGAGAGAGAGAGAGAGAGAGAGAGAGAGAGAGAGAGAGAGAGAGAGAGAGAGAGAGAGAGAGAGAGCTCTTCAGTTCTCCCATATTTCCACCTCCTAAGGAGTAATGTCTCCCTTGTGGGTTGTATATGTATATACAGTATAAGTCATGGACGCCTACTTGCCGGGTCTGTATGTTGGTAGGGCAATAGGGGAGATGGAAGCTGATAGGGTGAGCCTATGGGGAGGTACAAGGGAGGCTGAAAGGTTATGTAAAGAGTAATACTCTTGTTCGCACAAAGATTCCCATCTTACTTCGTGTTACCCTGTTTATCCCCTTGCTTTTGTGAGATAGTTATTTTCTCTCTCTCTCTCTCTCTCTCTCTCTCTCTCTCTCTCTCTCTCTCTCTCTCTCTCTCTCTCTCTCTCTCTCTTCTATCATGCATTGAGAATCACTTGACTACTAAACTCTAGATAGAACCTTAGACTCATGTCATATTTATTTTGACGAATGGTATGTCATTTCATCTCCAAGAACAATTACTAACTAAATACCCAAAAAAGGTTGGTTCCTGTGAAATCTCGCTTTACTTTTGGATCTGATACTCCAACAATGCATCAACCCTTTTACGGTCTGAAACAAAGAGCATTCCTTCGGAGATTACGACAGAGTATGGCCCTCTTCTTCTCGTGAAGGCGAATGAGTATGTTGTTTGTTATGTAATTAATAATTAAAACGGAAAGGATAACTTCTTAATTCTAAGCTATGTTGCTTTTGGCGAATACAGTGTTTGACACTTGGTAACTGCAGTTGTCACGATTATAAAAAATGTGACAGCATTTTCTTATTTGGTTAAATTATGGTTATATGTATTATTGAACTCCTTACCAAAAGATTAACCAAATGTTTTGGGTAGCCGATATACATCTTGCCGTATCGGCAAATGATGCTTACCCAGATATACCAATAAAGCCCATTTGGATTTAGTCATGTGTTAACTGACGTCGATTCTTTTCACTTGGCTGTTTTTGGTATTGCAGCATAATAATCTAGAAAAGCACTCTGAGAGTGCAGACCTCCTCCACGACCTCCCCGAAAATTTCTTTCTCGAGGTTAGTGGTAATTCGGTCGACCTTTTTCTCGACCTTAACCTTTACCTTTGAAATAGAATTTTCAAAATTCAATCTCTTCCACGTCTCAACATAAAAATTAAACCCTGAAGGTTTCACCGTTCTGCGAGTAAAATGGTGGCCAAGAAGTTGTTCACACACAAACAAACGGACAAACAGGGGCGAAAGCATAACCTCCTCCCAACTTTGTTGGCGGAGGTAGTAAGAGAATTATTAAACTGTGGAGATATAGATGATACTGTGGACGTAATGGGTTAATTCGTGTTAGATATATCTGCTGTATTTGGTAAATGTGAAATTACCTTGGACTGAAATGTATATGAAGTTGATGGATGCTAAATTGCAGAGAATTGAAATGACAACGAAGAAAATGTAAAAATAAAAAGTCTTAATTAAGGTACTAAGACCTACATTTTTAAATTCAACCGGAAAAGGAGGGGTGTTATTTGTTAACCGCTATATATATATATATATATATATATATATATATATATATATATATACATATATATATATATATATATATATATATATGTATATATATATATATGTGTGTGTGTGAGTGTGTGTGTATATATATATATATATATATATATTATATATATATATATAATATATATATATATATATATATATATAACAGAATATATATGTATGTATAACAAAAAATGCAGGCGTTTTTATAGTTCACTACAGGACAAAGGCATCGGACATGTCCTTATTCAAGTATGGGGTTTGGCCACTTTTCATTTCCACGCTGGCCAACTGCGGATTGATGATGTTGGGAGACTTTCTCTCTGATCGCTCACAGCAAACCAACATAGTATGGGTGGTTCTGACCAGTGTAGCTTTTTCTGATCATGGTGGTACACAAACCCTTTCAGCACGCAAAGGTATCCTCGCTCAGAAAGGATATATGTATATATATACATATATATATATATATATATATATATATATATATATATATATATTTATATATATAAATGTACACATATATATATATAATATATATATATATATATATATATATATATATATATATATATGTATGTATGTATGTATGTATGTATGTACTGTAAATGCATATTTATTTATTATTTTGTAGTTCCATAAATACATACGCTTTTAAGCCTGCTCTAAGAAGTGTGAAAGCTTTGAAAATTTCGCTGTTCCCGAAGATTAAGCAGTTCCACAGAAGCAGCAAGAATAATAATAGCGTAATAGATTAAGAATGCATCTAACATTCCTTTTGCAACACACCTCGAGGAGAAAGAGGGATCGTAGCTTTGGTCGGTTTGCTTCGATCAAAGCAGGAGAAATCATTTGCGAAATTGGGGACAGACATCGCTTGGGAAAAGCGCTTTTGGCTACCAAAGGAAACTCGCTCTCAGTAGAGACTTTTGTAATCCAGGTTTTTTTTCTAATCTTTTGTATAGTTTATACTTCTAACATCCTTGGATATAACGGTAACGTAAGAGAGGATCGATGGCTGTTACTTACCGACGTTAAACTCTGTAAATTTTGCATACTTAAAGATGTCAGTACTGGACGGTGGGAAATTTAAACCTATCGTTTATTTCCTCCAGGTTTTCGGGTTTACGCATAAAAACTCCTTTTTGAAATGGAGGAAAAACTTCACCTTCTTGTTTATTCCTCACCCTTTTTTAGTGTTCATTTTTGTATCATTCATGGGGTGGAAACCCCAGTTAAGACTGTTCATCCCACTAGCGTGTGTAATAAAACACCTACGCGTTCTCCGTGACGAAAAAGAACAATATTTCCCTCGAGAAACTGCCTGGTGGAAATGTCTGACACACGCTGTGTAAAATGCATGTGATGATGATCTGGGAAACTCAGACGCAATTGAATATGGCAGGGTGGTATTTCAACAACAAATGTAGCCGTTTTTATTCCACTGCAGGGTAAAGGCCTCAGCTCAGATATGTCTTTATTCAAGTCTGGGGTTTTGCCCGTTTTCATCACCATGCAGTCCAACTGCGGATTGATGACAGTGTGAAACTTTAATCTGATCGCTCACAACAAAGTAACCTAGTATGGATGGCCCTGACTAATACAGCTTTACTAATTACAGCAATACAAAAACCCTTTCACCACGTTAAGGTACCCCTACTCAGAAAGCAGTGCAACATTTCATGTTGGTAAATAAAGCAAGCTGTTTAATTGAGAAGGGAAGTAGCTTAGACGACTGAAACCACATGAATAATTTTTCCTCACCAGTTGCCTTCAGATTTAGGATTTTAGTCTTCGATCCTTTATTAACCTACCATTGAACATACAAGAAATTAGTGAAACATGATATGATACAAGAGTTTAGTATGAAATGATAATACATTGGTTTTTATGAATATTTTCAAACCGGATCGCATTTTTATTTAAACAGTATGCGGCCACCTTTTGAAGGTGCAATTAACCAGTGCAAACAAGAGGCTAGGTGATGCATTAACTAATTCATATTTGGAAGGTCGTGGATCACTTTTCGTATGCCGCCCACCAGTCGACCCAATTGTAATTGAGTGTCAAAGGGATTAAGGCGTATAATTCTATATATATATATATATATATATATATATATATATGTATATATATATATGTATATATATATATATATATATGTATATATATATATATATATATATATATATATATATATGTATGTATATATATATATATATATATACTGTACACATATATATGTATATATATACTGTATGTGTATATATATACTGTATGTGTGTATATATATAAATATATATATATCTATATATATATATATATGTATGTATATATATATATATATATATATGTATGTATATATATATATATATATATATATATGTATGTGTATATATATATACTGTATGTATATGTATATATAATATATATATATATATATATATATATATATATACACAGTATATATATGTATATAATGTGTATATATATTATATGTATGTATTCATTATGTATGTTTATCTATGTGTGTGTTTGGGTGTGTATGAGATTGGTTTACGTTTTATTACATGATACTTATTTGATATTTCCGCCTTTTGTACACCCTCGTAACGTTACTTACATCCAGTATCTCTCTCGCTCTCTCTCTCTCTCTCTCTCTCTCTCTCTCTCTCTCTCTCTCTCTCTCTCTCTCTCTCTAGCTACAAAGGAAAATTGCTCGAGAATCAAAACGTCTGAAGTGTTTTCCAGTTTGTTCTAGGAACTGAGTAGTGGATCAAGCTGCAGAAATCCTAGGCTCACAATATTGCATTCAGGGTGAAATATTGGAAACTGGAATACAAGGATTTTGGAATGAATTTTGCACACGCACACAGGTGATGAATTTATCACACACGCACAGGGAATGAAATTGACAGACACTAACATACACATACAAGGGATGAATTTGACACACATAAGGAATGAATTTCAACACTAACATACACACACAAGGCTTGAATTTGACACGCACACAAGGGATGAATTTGACACTGACACCGAAGTGTCACCATTGAGAATGACTCAAGATCGTAATAATCCGCATTGTCAACCACCGTGACATAATGATCTGGTTCAATAACCATGCACATAATCATCATGATTATCATCATCTCCATTATCATCATCTGCTTCATCATGAGTAGCTTCTGTGACATCCCGAGGAGCGCCCCAGTTTTAATCCTCTTCTCCCCAGATACTCCCAGACCCCATCCAGGATCACTCTGGGGAATTAAACTTGGCCTTATTTGGCGGAGACTTCAAAGGGATTAGCGTGCGAGTAGGTGAATAGGGAGTGAATGGGACATTGGACTATTTCGAAAGGATGGATGGAGGTATGGCCCCGTGGGCACTGAAGGATTCACTTGCTATTGCCAGGATAGTGGGGAGGGGAGGAAGGGACTCTGGTGCGTAGAGGGAACTGGCAGAAGGATTTAGCTTTGCGAAAGGGGGACCGTTCAGCTCTGGAAATGATTTGGAGAGAGAGAGAGAGAGAGAGAGAGAGAGAGAGAGAGAGAGAGAGAGAGAGACTAAAACATTTACAATGGAATAGGAAGTTGAAGGCAATTGGAGGATTTAGGAATACCCACTGGGAATACCCATCGGATTGCCAGCTGAGAGATTGAAGTCTGGTATGTGAATGGCGCCTTTTGTGACTTCAGTAATTATTACGAGGGGGATTTTAACACGTAGATGAATTCAGGATTCTGGTTTGTATTTCCACCATTCGAGGCTTCTCGACACACACATGGGATACCAGAGTTTTAGGTGTCGTATATGTAACCAGTTTGTTTGTCTTTTACCACTACTTGTGATTTGAAAATTATGAAATAAGAAGAATGACAGGCGTAGTAGAGATTACAGAGGTAATAAGTGTGTCACGAGTGAGATGGTGTGGGCATGTGTTGAGTATGGATGGTGGACAGGGAGTGAGGAGGGCTTGGGACTTGGGAGGAACCCATTGGATGGGGGAGGAAGATCGAGAGGGCGGCAAAGAATTAAATGACGAGATAAGGTGAAGGATGATATGGAGAGGAGAGGTTTAGTGTAAGAGGATGCATCAATGGAAGGCATTAGAGAGGGCGCATCAGGCAACCGATCCCTTAATGTAGGAGGATAACGGTGAGAACGAGGAAGACTGCTACTGCTCCTAATAAGGATATTCAAAATAGCAATAATGATTATGGTAAGTTTGAGATGACTTTTTCCATTGGATAACAACAATAGATAATAAATGTTTGTTATGGCTGACATCACCTTTTTGTTGTTGTTGATGTCATTATTATTATTATTATTATTATTATTATTTGTAGAGATCAACAATACCTACAGTATAGCAATAAGTGATTGCACAATTGACTCATACATATGACATCAAAACTAACTTATCAGGAAGAATAATTTCTGGTAATTTGAATTCGATTATTTGTAGTCCAAATACCGTTCCCATTTCCTTTCTTGCATTTCCCTGTCAAAATTCCTAAAAGACGCATTTTATGCCTCTGAAAATAAGGTCAGCCGACGCATCAGTAAACGTAAGTGATTACCTATATAATGTCACCGAAGGTTGGTTTGTGGTCAGTAGACAGCCACGATAATAATAATGTTTCTCGAGAAGGTACTTCCGGAGGTCAGGTCAACAGCCCGTCCCTGTAAAAGTAGTTTCGTGAGTTAAAATAGATCAGGACGTTCCGAGGGGCTTTCACATTGATTGAACGTTTCGCAAATGGTCATTGGTTGTTGGGTGTCCGCAGAGGTGGGGGCGTGTGCCTGCAGATTTGATGGCTTCCGTGTTAGTTACGAATTGGAAACAAACAAACATTCGACCCAAGTGGATTAGAAGACTCTCACTCTCTCTCTCTCTCTCTCTCTCTCTCTCTCTCTCTCTCTCTCTCTCTCTCTCTCTCTCTCTCTCTCTCTCTCTCCTATTGGGAAACGATACAATGCTTCTGTAGGATGTCAAATTTGTTAAAGCTGCTTTCCTGTTTCTTTCCTCGTTTTTTTTTCTATATATATATAATATATATATATATGTATATATATATATATATATATATATATATATATAATATATATATATATGTGTATATATATATATATATATATATATATATATATTTATATATATATATATATATATATATATATATATATATATATATATATATATATATATCGCAATGCATGCCCTAGCTTGTGCGCTCATATGCATGTGCGCTGGGAAGTGTGCTCGTGTAATGTTAACTCTTTCCCCGGTCCCTATAAAGAAAAAGATGTCGGAAAAGCTTTTAGAACGCTTCGTTTTTGTTCTTTTGAATCTTTCTCGAATAGGCGAGTTTACCTCTAATTGGTTTATGATATTCTTTGGAATTTTTAAGTACTCTCTCTCTCTCTCTCTCTCTCTCTCTCTCTCTCTCTCTCTCTCTCTCTCTCTCTCTCTCTCTCTCTCTCTCTCCGTACAAATATGCAGACGTTTCTGTGCGCGTGTTTTTTAATGTATTGTTTCTCTAAATGTAGAGCACACCAATCATATAAATCCACACGCACACACACACATATATATATATATATATATAAATATATATATACATATAACTTTGATATCAAGTAATCTGAAAGTGTCATTAGCTAGCGATTATTTAATTCCAATTTTAGATAATACTAATAATGGTAATGAATCACTTTAAAAGATATACCCAAATGCAGGGCTGCAACTGGCAGTCAACATAGTGAACTAACCTTTATATGTTTGTTTGTTTATTTGTTTGTTTGATCATCACCGGTTCTTATTCCCCCCAGAGAAAACGAGGGATCCAAATTAGGTGTTGGTTTAGATTGGCCGCGACAAAGGAAAACTTCGTTAGGCAGAAATTAGATTGAAGTGAATAGATATGATTTTAATCTTCCTCGTTGCGACTTTCCATTTAGTTTAATTCAATTGGTTTTCGATTGAGGGAAAATGAAAAAGGGAGAGAGAGAGAGAGAGAGAGAGAGAGAGAGAGAGAGAGGGAGAGAGAGAGAGAGAGAGAGAGAGAGAGAGAGAGAGAGAGAGAGAGAGAGAGAGAGAGAGAGAGAGAGAGTTGTTAATCGTAATCGGGCGAAAAAGAAAAGAGGCGAGAGAAAAGGGAAAGAAAGAGTGAGGTAAAGGAAGTAGATCATAGCTACGGGAAGAAGAAATTTATTTGAGAGAGAGAGAGAGAGAGAGAGAGAGAGAGAGAGAGAGAGAGAGAGAGAGAGAGAGAGACCTTGTTAACAGTAATCTGATTTTCAGTAGAGGAATATGAAAAAGTGTAATAATAGTGGGAAAGAAAGAGCGAGGTTGAGGAAGCAGATCATGAATACATGAGGTAAATTATTTCATTGAGAGAGAGAGAGAGAGAGAGAGAGAGAGAGAGAGAGAGAGAGAGAGAGAGAGAGAGAATGTAATGGCAGCGTGCATACATAAATTCTCACTCATGTTCACACTAAACTTACTGGTACGACTTCATAGTTCTCTAATGGTGTATATTTGATACATAGATGATACACGTAGAAATAAGTTTGCAATTATACGCTACCATGTTGAAAGGTACCGAGTTCTGAAAGGGATTAATTTGTACATTTTGAACAATTGTGTTAATATGATTTTGTTATATCTCTAGCTTTGCTTCCGTTTCTCATTTAACCTTATCTATATTTAGCAGCGTGATTATTATTATTTGAACACTCTGGAAAGTTCCTTCTTGAAATTACCAGCATATTACAACAAATGAAACCGTTCAAATCCACTACAGTACAAAGGCCCCAGCATATGTTTCTAGTCCACTGCAGTACAAAGGCCTCAGACATGTCATTTCATGTCTAGGGTTTGACCAGTTTTCTTTATTACGCTGGCCAGTTGGGATAGGCGATGGTGGAAGATTTGCGTCTCATCACTCACAGCAAACCAACGTAGTATGGGGGACCCTGACCAGTACAGTTTTGTTGATCATGGCAAGACGCAAATCCTTTCACCGCGTGAAGGTATCTCCACTCAGTAACAGCACAAGATTTTATACGAATCTTATTATGTTCTTATCCATTAAAACTTTGATATTTATTTTCTGAAAAGTCATAGCTAAACGATCTCTTTTATCGAAATCATGATAATCACATTAGGACGAGGATTCTTCGTTCTTATTGTTTATCCTGGCAATCTTCACTGACTCTTCTCTTGAGAGTTAACCCGAAGGGGGAAGGGATAAGGGGATCAGTTTCTCCCAATTATCAAGAAAACATTTTCAGAAAGAAGGCTTGTGTGCTCTCGCAGCTGTGCTGGAAACAAATAAGCCTTCGGGCTACAGCTGTTGTCCTTGTTATTGATACTGGAATTTATGTAATGTTCGTGATAACCTAGTAATGTTTTCGGGAATATTTCCTTTTTCATAAATTTTGAATTCTGAAAATGTATCTTTATCAGCAGTATATAACGATTTCTAAAGTGTATCTCTGAACAATATCATGTTGTCCTAAATATAGCTTATTTTCACCAAAAATGTTGATGAATGAAATTAATTTTGAGCGTTACAGAAGGTGATATAGTTCAATTGTTAGAGATTATTTTTTTCTTTATTCTTTTTACAAATCATGAGGTTATTCTCTTGCTCAGTGGTTGCTTCTTCTTACTCAGGGGTTTTGTGATATTACATAATAACGAGGTGTGTATATATATACACAGTATATAAATTCATATATATATATATATATATATATATATATATATATATATATATATATGTATGTATATATATATGTATATATATATATCTATATATATATATATATATATATATATATATATATATATATATATATATGTACAGTATAGCCTATATATTCATATATATATATACATACATACATACATACATATATATATATATATATATATATATATATATATGTGTGTGTGTACTGTATAGCCTATATATTCATATATATATATATATATATATATATATATTATATATATATATATATATATATATATATATATATATATATATATATATATATATAATATATATATATATATATATATATATTCACAGTACGCTTTTTTATCTTTACAGACGTTAGGAACATGTGCTCCTGTATGTAACAAGTTTGAATGCTACTAGCCCTACTATTGCACCATCGTTGTTCAAGGGGTTTACTTATCACTGATGGTATCCAAGCAGTGACAAGGCCTAACGTTGTTTAACTTGTTAAATCGATAAACCTCTCTTTGATATAGCAAATTTGTACTTAGTTCTGTCATTGATGTTGATATTGTTTTTTGATATTAATAAATTTACAATATTGAATATCTTTTCATTATTTACGCACCAAAAAGCAAACAGTCGGAGCCATTCGGTGATCATTCATAAGGAGCCTTTGTAATGGGTTGGGACAGACCGGGTTTAAAATTTCAAAAGTTATGACTGAAACCCCGCATTTTAAAAGGGAAACAAGCATTATAACACCACCTAACCTAAGGTTCCCCACATAACCTAACGTAGGAGCCGTATCCTTACCTACTTACCTACCGGGGGCCGCAACAAAACCTTAGGCTGTCGTATTCTTTAGCGTCCCTTAAGACTAAGTTTGAAATACGCGTTTGCTTCCCAACTGGCTTTACTACGGGTAAGGTAACTCTAGATCATACTATTATGTAAATCATAAAACAAGCTGCACATTATCGTATTTCAGACCAAAATAAACAACGTCTTCCCCGTAAAGATAATAAATGTGACAAGTAAAAAGCGCTAGATAATTCACAACCAGCTCAACCCTCCCTAAATCCCCTCTTATCCAGCGACATCTGAGAGACAATACTTTGCCCGATTACTGACATTCGAGAGCCAATACTTCGCAAATTAAGTCTCGAGTGACTGAATCTGCTCGGTGGAGCATTGCGCTTACGACGGTGATGAAATAATGATATCTCATGTTTAATCTTTGGGAATCATCTTGTTCGATCGACCTGATAGCTAAAGGTGACATGCGTGAACGATGACTTGCTGATGATGAGTGGAATGCGAAGAGGTGGAAAGATGAATGTTGATTATCGAGAGAGAGAGAGAGAGAGAGAGAGAGAGAGAGAGAGAGAGAGAGAGAGAGAGAGAGAGCGGGGGATAAATTTGCCTTTCTCCAATTCTAAGTTGAATCTAGTAGCATATTTAAAATGGTATGACTTAAAATATACATTTCAAGTCAAACTAATAAAAAACAGAACAAAAATAAAATGACAGCCACACAAAAAGACGATTTTTAATGCCGAGCTTTCAAAGAGTCATTGTCTCTTCTGTACATCATTCTTCACTCAAGTACGACAGGTGAGTGGCATGAAAGACCGAACCCATAGAGTTAAACGGGTCTTTAGAAAAACGGTCACGATGGTGAGAGGTCTGGTTTTGAGAGGATTGGTACTGATGCTGAGAGGAATGCTCTTGACACTTATAGGAATGATCTTAACACTTAGAAGAATGATCTTGATAAAGGGATGCTGACTGGTCATGAATACTTAGAGTACTGTTCATGAAGGCTAAGGTCTGGTCTTGGAAGTTTAAAAGACTGTTCTGAAAGGCTAAGGGAATTGGTTTGGTCTTGAAAGTTTTAAAAACTGTTCTGGGAGGCTAAGTGAATTGGTCTGGTCTTGAATGTTTAAAATACTGTTCTGAAAGACCAAGGGAATTGGTCTGGTCTTGAAAGTTTTGAAAGATGTTCTTGAAGGTTAAGTGAATTGGTCTGGTTTTGAAAGTTTAAAAGACTGTTCTGAAAGGCTAAGGGAATTGGTCTGGTCTTGAATGTTCAAGATACTGTTCTGAAAGACCAAGGGAATTGGTCTGGTCTTGAAAGTTTTAAAAAATGTTCTTGAAGGCTAAGTGAATTGATCTGATCTTGAATGTTTGAAATACTGTTCTGAAAGACCAAGGGAATTGGTCTGGTCTTGAAAGTTTTAAAAAATGTTCTTGAAGGCTAAGTGAATTGGTCTGGTCTTAAAAGTTTAAAAGACTGTTCTGAAAGGCTAAGGGAATTGGTCTGGTCTTGAAAGTTTAAAAAAATTGTTTTGGAAGGCTAAGTGAATTGGTCTGGTCTTGATGTTCAAAAGACTGTTCCGAAAGACTAAGGAAATTGGCCTGGTCTTGAAAGTTTAAAAAACTGTTCTGGAATGCTAAGTGAATTGGTCTGGTCTTGAAAGTTTAAAAGACTGTTCTGAAAGGCTAAGGGGACTGGTCTGGTCTTGAAAGTTTGAAGAAAAAAAATGTTCTGGAAGGCTAAGTGAATTTGTCTGGTCTTGGATGTTTAAAAGACTGTTCTGAAAGGCTAAGGGAATTGGTCTGGTCTTGAAAGTTTAAAAAACTGTTCTGGAAAGCTAAGTGAATTTGTCTGGCCTTGATGGTTTAAAAGACTCTTCTGAAAGGCTAAAGGAATTGGCCAGGTCTTGAATGCCTAAGAGACTGTTCGGGAAGGCTAAGTGAATTAGTCTGGGCTTGAAAGATTAAAAGACTGTTCTGGAAGGCTAAGGGAATTGGTCTGGTCTTGAATGCCTAAGCTGTTCGGGAAGGCTAAGTGTATTAGTCTGGTTTTAAATGTTTAAAAGGCTATTGGTGAAGGATAAGAAAATAGGTCATGATGCTGAGAGAATGGTCTTTAGAATGAAGAGATGTTTTGGCAATAGAATGGAAAGACAGGTCGTTAATAGTGAAGAGATTGGTAGCTAGTATATTTGAGGCTAGTCTTCAAGGGGAGATAATACATTGTGCAGATGACTTACCCCTCCTTAAGGGTGAGTTTACTAAGGAACTGTCTTAGACGGACGGGTTTGGTATTATGGGTGAAGTAACTGCTGCTGATATCCTGCGGCCTGTGAGTGAAAGGACTGAGAACAACAATGTTCCATTTTGGTTTAATTTTGAATGATGATCATATCTCATATTATTTACAAACTTTTAAGGAACTTCTCAAAGTTAATGTGGAAGTTATTCCTTCTCTCCTTAGTGTCACTTTCAAGAGTCGTCATTTAGTTACTTGAAAAAAAGAAAAAAAAATGACCCGAGAGTCAAAGAGGAAACCGTGGCCTTGATATAGGTTCTTTGTTATTACTTCCTCCGATGAATATAGTCCTATTTTGTGCGGTATTAGCTTATTCTCGACCCTCGAAAATCTCTGAGAAAACTACTTCTATATACCTATTACTTCTTGCAGAGGTTCTAAGGTGTCTTTTGATGTCACAGTCAAATATTGTTTTGGATAAGCTCTTGGAATAATTTCTAC
>NC_090735.1:62924883-62932383 GCF_036898095.1 Palaemon carinicauda | reverse complement strand
TGCAAGGACAAAAGAGATTGTTTTGGAAGCTATCCTAGAAAATGCTGTTTTTGTAAATAAGAATAAAATGTTTGATTTTTTCTCCGGGGTTGGGTTGGATAAGTGGTGGGCAAGAACAAAGGAATGTTTACAAAAAGTAAGAGGTACAACCCCCCCCCCCCCCAATTTTTGCTAGGGGAAAAAATTAACATGAAGAAGATTCCTATCGCAAATAAAATTTGTCGTGCTCTTTAGAAAGCCATCCAAGGCATTCAGCGAAAGAGTTGGGATTCGTCGAGTTTGCTGCCGCTGCGAAGGTGTTTGCCGAAAGCAAATAAGTGTCATAGCAGAAAATTTGCAATGAAAAAGAAAGTATGAGAATAGTCGCTTTGAGGGAAATTGATGTGGTGGAGAGTTGCAGTTGAGGGGCTTAGTGTGGTTGCAAAGTGGAACAATTGTATTGCTGGAAATAGGGACAGGAGAGATGTTAGGGATTGAAATAGAGTAAGAAAAGGCCGCGTTAGGCTAGGACAACGGTGAAATAAAGAGGTGGAATGGCCCCTATTAGAGGTAGTCAGGGATACAATAGCGGTTTTACAGAAAGACTGTGGCGATAGTAAGGTTTAAGCATGTGGTCATACAAAGAAACTGAAGTGATTGCAACGGTAACAAAAGTGGCTGTACAGAGAGACCATGGTGATAGTTAGAGTCATAGTAGTAGTCCTACAGAAATACTACAGTGATAGTAAGAGGTACAATAAAGGCGGTACAGAAATTCTATAGATATAGCAAGTGGTACAGTTCTGACAGATAATAGCTATAGTATTAGCTACAATACTGGTCGTACAGTGAAATTATGGTTATTTTAAAGTGTACAATAGAACCCGGACTTTATTATTATGGTTGTTGTTGGAACACTACAGATAGAAATAATGATGTTGTGGAGGACCGCAATGAAATTAGTGAGAGGCAATAAATCAGGAGTACTGGCAGTAGAGGTAGTGGAGGAGGAAAGGAAAGCTTGTAGAGGGGCGAAAGAGGTGGACGACATTTAGTAAAGGAGGCCAGATGAAAATGTTAGGGGATGTCTAGAGCATGTTATGGTAATATAGAATCGACGGGGGACCAGCAGAGGTGGCAAGGATACTGTAGAAGTGGTAAAAGAATCCCTGTAGAAGTGGTAAAAGGGTCCTCGAGAAGGGGTAAAAGGAAAATAGGGGTGCAAAAACGTCGCCTTAATGGACTTGAACAACGGTTGGAATGGGTATTGAAGTAGGCATAAAAGGGGCTTCATTCGACTGGAAAGGACACCACCGTCAAGCTGCCTATTGACTAGGCTTCTGTTCTGAGAGAGAGAGAGAGAGAGAGAGAGAGAGAGAGAGAGAGAGAGAGAGAGAGAGAACTGGAAATAGACGAGAAGTTGGAGGAAACACACGCGACCCGTGAAAATGTCAGGATGTATTGAAGTCTGAGAAATTAGAGACATCGGATATGACTGGAGCAAAGAGGAAATTGACTCTCAACAATTTTGGAAACTTGACGCCACAAAAGGTAAAAAAATAAGGGGTACGGAACATGAATTGAAAAATATATAATGACTATATTGAAGACTTATTAGTTCTTTTTAATGGTGTCTGAGTTTTCAGTCAACTTATGATATATACATACATACATACATATATATATATATATATATATATATATATATATATATATATATATATATATATATATATATTGTATGTCTATACATATAATCATATTTATGTAAATATGTATATGAATGAATTCATAGCAATGTTGATTTTAGGTTAATAGTGATGTAAAGTGTATAAACGGATATGGAAACCAACAATTATGTAAGTTAAATGTAACACAATGATACGCTTACCTAAATTATGATTAATACAATAAAAAGGTAGTAGGTTGTCCTGGGCACCAACCGGCCGTTGAGATACTACCGCTAGAGAGTTATGGGGTCCTTTGACTGGCCAGACAGTAGGCCTACTACATTGGACCCTTCTCTCTGGTTACGGTTCTTTCCCTTTGCCTACAAAGACACCGAATAGTCTGGCCTATTCTTTACAGATTCTCCTCTGTCCTCATACACCTGACAACACTGAGATTGCCAAACAATTCTTCTTCACACAAGGGGTTAACTACTGCACTGTAATTGTTCAATGGCTACTTTGCTCTTGGCAAGGGTAGAAGAGACTCTTCAGCTATGGTAAGCAGCTCTTCTAGGAGAATGACACTGCAAAATCAAACCATTGTTCTCTAGTCTTGGGCAGTGCCATAACCTCTGTACCATGGTCTTCCACTGTTTTGGGTTAGAGTTCTCTTGCTTGAGGGTACACTCGGGCACACTTCTATCTAGTTTCTCTTCCTCTTGTTTTGCTAAAGTTTTTTTTTATGGTTTTTATAGGAAATATTTATTTTGATGTTGCTGTACTTAAAATATTTTACTTTTCTTTATTTCCTTTCCTCACTGGGCTATTTTCCCTGTTGGGGCCCCTGGGCTTATAACATCCTGCTTTTCCAACTAGGGTTGTAGCTTAGCATTTAATAATAATAATAATAATAATAATAATAATAATAATAATAATAAAATATAAAGTAATACAAACTTGAAGATCAATACTGGGAGAACAAATGAAAGTCATTCATAGAGAAATTAGTTAATATAATAAATCAAAATGCATTGAGTAATATTGCTACTTGAAAGAAGACTGGTACATACAGTAGGTAAATATTATAGGTTAAAAAAATCTAAATGCTTATAAGATAAACTGAAGTAAAGAAACACGTAGGTATATCATATGTCCTTGGTACTAGGAAAGATCTTTACACACAAGGTAACACTAATATAGCGGGACACTTGACATAAGATCGTCGCTTATGTTATTTAGATCAGTTATTTCATATTTGAAGTTGGTAGTCTTCAGGAAAGATAAGTGAGTGACACCTTCTAGTACCCATAAACTTAATGATTTCATTGTATTATTTTCCTTCCTTTGCTATTTGCTTTCACGAACTATGATATTTCTTTATCAAGGAAAAAAGCCTGCAAAATGAGATGCTATGAAAACAATAAAAGTATATTTCATTCATGACGAATATGTAAAAGAAGAAAAAACAATTCCCCTTATGAGGAAAACATCTGGAAGATTTCAATTTAACGGAAGCTGTCAAAAGGAATTAGGTTCACAAGTCAGACGTAATGGACCAAGTTTTGCAATAGAGAGAGAGAGAGAGAGAGAGAGAGAGAGAGAGAGAGAGAGAGAGAGAGAGAGAGAGAGAGAGAGAGAGAATATGCCTCCAGATTCCGAGTATATTTTAAAATATCAAAGTGAAATATAGATAGATAAAGATAGAGGGACATAAATAGGATGTGTCTGAAGTGGGCATTGCTATCAATCTCATTATATTGGGAAGAAGAGGCGAAGTGCCTTACGTTAAAAGCTAGCCCAGAAAAGTGGCGAGGCAGGGATTCGAAAGACTGCTCTTATTTTATCGTACGTGGTTGAAACTTGGGGCATGAATCTCCGCCAGGTAAGCGTGGAGGGAGGAGGACCTCCGACCTCTTGTAGGGAGGGGGACCTCCTACCTCTAAGAGGGAGTATTATGAGGTCACGAAGAGTCTCGAATTTTCCACGGCTTTCGCAAGGAATGGCCAAAGATTGCGAGTTATCGCCGCCATCACAACTAGCCTATCAGGCGTGGCTCTCAAGCTTTTTGACGAAGCATAGAAAATATGGTTTATGAGCGGTATTCATACACATGCACATACTATATATATATATATATATATATATATATATATATATATATATATATATATATATATATATATATATATATATATATGTATATATACATATACATATATATATATATATATATAATATATATATATATATATATATATATATATATATAATATATATCAACAAATGCGGCCGTTTATAGTCCACTGCAGGACAAGGGGCCTCTGGCATGTCATTTTATGTCTGGAGTTTGGCCGTTTTCATCACCACGCTGGCCAGTGCGAATTGATGGAAAGAGATTTTTGTGTGATCGCTCACAGCAAACCAACCTAGCGTGGGTGGCCTGACTATGATCGTCATGCCTTCTCCATAATGAAGCCCAGTACTACACACTATTCTAGAAGTTGTATTCCGGCTGTGACCAAGTTGTGGAATGATCTTCCTAATCGGGTAGTTGAATCGATTGAACTTCAAAAGTTCAAACTTTCAACAAATGTTCTTAATTTGAACATGCTGACATGTCTTTTTATTGTTTATATATGAAAGATGTTTTAATGTTGTTATTGTTCTTAAAATATTTTGTTTCAATTGTTCATTACTTTTCATATAGTTTATTTATTTCTTTATTTCCTTTTCTCACTGGGCTATTTTACCGTGTTGGAGCTCTCAGGCTTATAGAATTCTGCTTCTCCAACTAGGGTGGTAGCTTAGCTGTTAGTATATATATATATATATATATATATATATATATATATATATATATATATATATATATATATATATAACAACAAGAACGAATTACTGAAATAGTTTTTATTAGCAAGGTTGAGTGTAGGTCACACAAATTTGACGTATGATTTTTAATGTGCATTCCTCATGAAGCAGTTCTTAGATGCAGTGAATGTAGCTGAATTTTAACCATAAAATATATTTTTAGCCATTGTCATGTTTTTAGAATTGACACGAATTAATCTTTTGGTAAGAAAAGTTTTTGTGACATTTTGTCGGACTGAAAACATCTGTTCTCAGGATTTTAACATTTATAAGAAACATTGGTTTCATAGATAAGATTTAAATTTATGTTTATCACAAATTTTTATTACTTGATTTATGTTTTATAATTTGTATTTACTATATATTTTACTTTATTAATTTATTAGCTTTTATACAATAATTTTTCTTCACAAATTTTTATGGGCCAGCTCCGTAAGAATTGAGTTTGACTCATTAAGCTGGTTAATCTCCTCTTTTTTTTAATAGTAATAAAATGTGTTTGTGTACGTGAGAGAAGGGAATACTAGTAGTACTTGAAGCTATTATTTTGCCGATATTATTAACTGACTGAGTCCATATAATTAGTTTTATTATTTATAAAATTCTCACACGGAAGACGACTTAATCCAGGCTCCTGCAAGTTCGTGATTATTGATATTAATATTAAACTGAAAACTATCTAAAAGCAGTGTACGTAACTCCATCAGTATGACTTCTAAATATTTAGATAGGTATGCACGTACAACCCTCTCACCGAGGAATGACTACTCTCCCCTACCCGAGGGATGGGGAGAGGTAAGCGTAACCGTATATATATATATATATATATATATATATATATATATATATATATATATATATATATATATGTATATATATATAAATATAAATATATATATATGTATATATTTATATATATATATATATATATATATATATATATATATATATTTATGTATATATATATATTATATATATATATATATATATATATATATAAATAGCCAGACACTTGCTCTTTATTATATAGGGATTATGTAGGGTTGATTCCGAATATCGAAATTTCGAAAGGCTAAGAAAAGCAAACCGAACAATATTCTCTATATTCTTCACGTCACGACCAAGAAGGGTCCAATCGTTTAGGAGATCGTTCTTTAATTACGTCTCAAATCTTTTGGAGAAGACAACCTGAAAGTTTTCGAAATTTATGAATGGACTTCGGGATCGTAAAGAATTCCCTGCGGCTTACACATGCGGGAACTTTCAAAACACAATGAAAGCGCGAGTTGTTATAACAGCATAATAATGCATCTTACAATCGATGAAACGTTTGCTCTCTCTCTCTCTCTCTCTCTCTCTCTCTCTCTCTCTCTCTCTCTCTCTCTCTCTCTCTCTCTCTCTCTCTCTGCACCTAGTTTCCAATAAAATTTGTCGATTTTCTCTCCTTTCTGTTTCTTCTTTTTGAAAAAAATTACTGCCAGTGTTTGCGTTATATTTGTCATCAGTCCGTTTTTTGTTTCCTGTGGTTAGTTACTTCCTCGTTGTTGTAGTTTTTGTTGTTGTTGTGGCTCTAATTGTTAGATATATTTCGTTATCGTAACATTATCATAGTTCCTGCTATCAACATTCTTGAGAAATCCTTCTCCCACTTGACAGTGGCTTATGGAAAATTAAGTTTATCCGTGAAATCCGGGTACAATGATATTTAAGTGACATTTGTTTCCTTCACAAAACTATGATCGTCAAAGATAAACTTTAAAACTTCCAGAGAACCGATACAGTCGCATTCCAGGACACGGTAACATCACCGGATGTTGCCATTTGCAGATGAGTCGGGCTGCGGAAAAAAGAAGAAAATCGCGATGATCTCCTTGGTACAGTTGGACACAAAAATTCCTGGCACACCTCTCTTCGAAGAAGTGCAGCCTGTCGCACCCTTACTTCACGGCAAGTAACCAAGCAGATAGTGCAGTGAGGAATCACAGAGATGGCAGGTGAGGCTAAACACAGGAACTCGCCGTGCAGTAAGGGTTTGGCTGGGTGCACTTCCTCAGAGTGAGGTGTGCCAGGAACTACTGTGTCCAACTGTGCGTGGACAGGCGTCTGCTGGGAAAACGCACTCTATAGTCACCTTGCATGGTTGATGTCGGGAATATATTATGATTTTGATTTTGGGAAAAACGAGCTCTTTACATGTCATGTGGATTTACTACTTGTTTTATAAACTTGGTGATTTGTTTTTCCAAAGAAAAATGGCTTGATAATTAATAGTGAAATACCCTCTTTAACTGTAAAATATTTTTGTATCTTTTTTTTCTTTGCATTAACCATAAATTCATATATATATATATATATATATATATATATATATATATATATATATATATATATATATATGTATATATATATATTATATATATATATATATATATATATGTATATATATATATTTATATATATATATATGTATATATATATATTTATATATATATATATTATATATATATATATATATATATATGTATATATGTGTGTGTGTGTGTGTTAAGCCTCTATAATCAATGATTGCTGATCGTGTTGCCCGTATGAATTTTATAAATATAAATACGACTGTATGTTGTAGTAGCTCAGAGGTTTATGGTTGGGATCAACACTACGTGGTCCGGAATTTGAATCCCTCTCAGATTGATAGGTTCCACAGAAACGTGTTCCTGCCATGCTATAGAACTATGGTTTGGGATTGGTCAAGTTTTTCCCGTAGCAGAGAAATACACTCCCTGCTGAAGATTTCCGAGTCCACGGACTATCGCTCACTAGTTCACATAGTTGTAAGTCAATACTTTGCCTACTGTAAGTTGAGAAAGAAGTCTGTACTTTCGTGGTGCCATCCTCTGAAAAGATAGATAAAGACGAGACTGACAATCTTGTGGAATTTCGGAGTATTTCTAAAACTCGATATAACGACAGAATTACTATTATT
>NC_090735.1:62909551-62916883 GCF_036898095.1 Palaemon carinicauda | reverse complement strand
TTCTGGTCGCATATTGTGTCGACATTGTAAAACTATGCGTGTACAGTGCACGAACAGGGCGCAAAAAATACTTCACTTGCGTACCACATAAATAACACATCTTTCCGCCATGTATTGCACAAATTACGCATACAAAAATCGTGCAAGTTTGAAGGTGGCTTTAATCTGCTTTTCCATTGACCTGCTGTTCAAATCACTAAGTGTTTGTCTAATACTGATGATGATAAACGAATATAAGGGAAGAAATATATATATATAAAAATAGATATACAGTAACGTCAAATAAAGTGGAGATATAAAATACTATATTATAAAGAAAGACATTAAGCTCACTTAAGAATGTAAATACAACTTATGATTTATGATCAAAACAAAACAATAAAAGGGGACATCAGAATGAAAGAAAACGAAAGTAAAATTGCGCGTCTTAAGCTGTGTACCGGTGTTCCTACAAGGAGGCCTTTAACGTGCCTTGAGAAAATTTGAATAATTAAAGGGGGGGGGGGGGGTTAAGGGATGAGAGGGACGATGATCAGGGGAATGAGAGTAAGGAAGGAATTGGTTGCCAGGGGAAGTGGTGGTATTAATAGGTGTGGGGGACAAAAGGAAGCCAGTCGCTTAATGCATACAAATCAACATTAAAAAACAAGTAACAAAAAGAATAAAATGAAATGAGGAGAATACGTTTGTTTGCTGTACCAGAGAATGTTTTGTATATGTGTGTGAGAGAGAGAGAGAGAGAGAGAGAGAGAGAGAGAGAGAGGTGCGTGTATAGGTTTGTACTTGTATTTTGGTTGAATGTTGAGTGACGTTGATGTTGGATCTGATGCATCTCGGGTAATTGGATTCTCTCTCTCTCTCTCTCTCTCTCTCTCTCTCTCTCTCTCTCTCTCCAACTAGGGTTGTAGCTTAGCTAGTAATAATAATAATAATAATAATAATAATAATAATAATAATAATAATAATAATAATAATGTTAATAATAATAATGTCATATTTTCTAGGGTGTCAAGCGACGCACGCTCACACACCACACATACACATACATATATACACACACACACACACACACACACATATATATATATATATATATATGTGTGTGTGTGTGTGTGTGTGTGCGCGCGTGTGTGTGTGTGTGTGTGTGTTTGTGTGCCTATGTGTTGTGTGTGTACATGTGTGAGCGTGCGTCGCTTGGCACTAGAAAATAAGACATTATATTATTATTATTATTATTATGATTATTATTATTATTATTATTATTATTATTATTATTATTATTATTATTATTATTATTATTATTATTATTATTATTAGCTAAGCTTCAACCCTAGTTGGGAAAGCAGGATACTATAGCTATGCCCAAGGCTCCGACAGAGAAAAATAGCTCAGTGGGGAAATTAAATTAAAAAAATAGTTAAAATACAAGAGAAGTAATGAACAATTGAAATGAAATATTTTAAGATCGGTAACAACATTAAAACAGATCTTTCATATATTAACTATAAAAAGAGACTTATATCAGCCTCTTCAAGATAAAAATCATTCGCTGTAAGGAAGATCATTCCACAAATTGGTCACAGCTGGATTAAAACTTCTAAAATACTGTATAGTGTTGAGCCTTATGATGGAAAAGGCACGACTATTAGAATTAACGGCATACCTAGCATTATGAACAGGATGGTACTGTTGAGGAAGATCTGAATGCAAAGGGTGGACAGAATTATGAAAAAATCTTCTGTAACATGCATAATGAACTAACTGAACGAAGGTGGCGGAGATTAATAGCTAGATCAGAAATAAGAAATTTAATAGACTGTAAGTTCCTGTCCAATAAATTAAGATGAGATTCAACAGCTGAAGACCAAACAGGAGAAAATGCTCGAAACAAGGCAGAATGAAGGAATTAAAACCCTTTTTCAGAATAGATTGATCACTGAAAATATTGAAAGACTTTCTCAATACGCATATTTTTTGTGCAATTGAAGTAGAGACAGAACAAACGTGTTTCTCAAAAGTAAATATTCTGTCAATAATACCACCTAAAAATTTAAAAAGTCGCACGGAGTTAAATAAAAAACCTTATCAATGCAGAGATTCGGATGTTGAGGAACCACTGTCCTCGACCTACTTAAAATCATACTTTGAGTTTTGATAGGGTTCAACTTCATGCCCCATAATTAAGCACACTTATATTAACTGTTGAACAGGGACTTTCATATTGTTAATCGTTTATTCTACCAGCACTTAAGCATCATCAGCAGCAAATCGCACCCTGCTAAAAATATTCTTACCATGCATGGATATTTATACCATTCAATCAAATACCTCATCCAATTATCTTTTGAATCTTTCCTTCACACTTTCCAATTTTACCCCCCTTTCTTTCTACTGGCTATCGGTCTCCCATTTTATATCCCTTGTTATCCTTAGTTTCTTTCGTATGCATCTCTACATTTCTGACAGTTTTAACTCTTTATACTTATATACTTAACAGTTTTTTACAAGAAATAACCACTTTATAAAAGAAAAAAATTAAGTATCCGATCTAGGATCGGTTTTGGGAAATATATTTATATGTATAATATATATATATATATATATATAGATATATATAAATATATATATATATATATATATGTATGTATGTATGTATGTATATATAATATATATATATAAATATATATATATATATATATATATATATATATGTATATATATACATATATATGTATGTTTATATGTGTGTATATATATATTATATACGTATATATATACATATGTATATATATATATATATATATATATATCATGAGATGTGTATAAGCCTGTTATAACATATATTTGGCCGGATTATAATGTACAAAGTCTATTAGTTTTTTTTCTGGAGCTCTCGGGTCATGCGGGAACTATTATTGAAGTTGCTCGTGGATGGACAGGTATACCATATATAGGTAGATTTGTACCCTGCATGTTCCTCCTGTGGTAGCATATTGCTTCTTTTTGGAAAACAGATGGAAAAGAATGATGAACTTGTTGGTTGGCTTTTTTTCCTTCCTGTGAGAGGTCCCTTTGAAATCAATTTCCGAGACGTGGAGAGGCAGGCAGCCATTCCAAATAGTAATTCAATTTTCCGGCAACGTACGGAACAGGTTCTATATAATTCACCTGTCTTTCTTATTTCATATTGTGGAAGGGAAGCTAAAGAGGCAGAGGACATTTGTTTATGTTTACTGATGGATTTAACTTCTGACCCAGGATAGCTTTTGGTATTACGTAACATGCCCCTTCGGCTCCCTCTCTTCTTTCGAAATATATATCACTGTATAGTATTCGGGATATAGTTTTTAGTTATGTATATATATATATATATATATATATATACAGTATAATATATATATATATATATATATGATTGTGTGTGTATATATGTATTGATATCGTCGCTCTCACGAGCGCTGGATATTGAATTCAAAATTCCTGGTATTTTGCGAAACTAAAAGCAATAAGGATCGAACTTCCACTACACAAAACAGTGTACTGGAACACACTGACAGATAAACAGATGTGTTATTGGTTTTTTGTCCGTTCTCGGCCCAGTCAATGTATAGTCACACCCAGCACCGTGCGTTGTATGTGAATGGAAAATAGAGGTGAAACCTATTTGTTATCTGTTGACCTCACCTGGTTCCAGTGATGTTGTTTATACATAGATTTTCCATCAAGTGTTCATTGCAATCGAATATTTTGCGGGAGTCACGGCGATACGTGGAATGGATCTATTTATTTGTCGCTCATTAATGAGAATAGAGCTATAAGCGTTATTCTAATTTTATTATTGTTCACAATTAGATTATAATGACTTGTTTCTCTTCTCAGAATAAAATAAAGAGTATATGATACGTGTTGTCGACTGATTCTAAATCAAACATAATTGACAGACTCAGTTGTTAACGTCAAATTTATTGTCTTGTCACATGTTTATAAATCAGGTTAAGCTGTCCTATCCTGTTGTTGAATGGAATAAGACCTCCATTACCTTGAAACCTGAAACTTAAAGGTCAGATAGAAATAGCAAGACACTGAATTCGTTTTACACTAATATTTGAAAATGAATACATATCTGCTTCCTCCTGAAAGTAAGGTGGCTTTAATCGTCAGTTTTATGCTTTTATTATTATGTGCATATAGAAATTTAAGATTTTTCAATTATAGTTTACAGTTTTACAGCTCTTGAATAAGTGTAATATACATGAAAAAACATGAGAGAGAGAGAGAGAGAGAGAGAGAGAGAGAGAGAGAGAGAGAGAGAGAGAGAGAGAGAGAGAGAGAGATTAACTAAGAGTAGTAACTGCATCCTTTTCTGTGGCCTTTTTTTTGTTATTGTTGACGGTAGAGCCAAAGAAAAGTATTGTAGCCAAGTTTCTCTCTCTCTCTCTCTCTCCTCTCTCTCTCTCTCTCTCCTCTCTCTCTCATGTACTTTCGTGTATTTTTCTCTTATTGAAGAGATATGTATATGACACTAAATATAAAAGCCAAGTCCCTTTTTCTACGGCCAGACAGCCATCCTCTTCTATTGAATAAAAGAGACATTACTAATCCGGCCAGGTCACAACATTTATTGATGACCTCATTTTAGAAATGAAGCCATAAAGGTTAATTTTCAGAAATCGTGAATGAATCACCGACTGCCACCTGAGGCAAAGCGAATAGCCAATAACAAGGAAAGAAAGACATTGTTTGCCATAGAAAAATATTTGTTGAATAGATGGATGCTTTGCTGTTTATAGACACAGTGGTATCTGCTTAAATACATAATTCCACTGCTGAAGGTAGAAAATAATAGTGACGCTGGTTCTGTTGTTCGCTTTGTTTTTTTTTTTCTTTTATTTCTTCTCATTGTGAATTGCATTATTGATGTCATTCCGAGACATCTAACCTTATTAACCTTTCGAGACTGTTGTCTTTGGCTGAGTTTATTCTAGGGGTAGGCTTCTCATGGCTATAGCTTCATGCGCACGCGCACACACACACACATACACACACATACACACACACACACACACACACACACACATATATATATATATATATATATACATATGGCAACGGTCACCTATGCGATGTTAAAGGACTCTGAAATACCGATGCTGATGTCAATGGGTTATTATTATATTTACATGCACACTGCGATAGGTTTATATATATATATATATATATATATATATATATATATATATATATATATATATATATATATATATATATATATAGTGAAATACTGGCATATCAAATTACAAGAATTAAAAAGTTTAATCCTAATAAGTGAAATGAAGCAGAGGGCTATGAAAAAAGGTTATGAATTATCATTCTGACATCTTTTATGTTTTTGACCAATACATTATGACAATAAATTGTGTTAATAAATATTTTACATTGGGTCTCAAAATCATATTAATTTACTTAAATTATATCGGTATAAATTCTGCTGATAAGAATTCTATTTCATTCTGTTCAATTTGATAAAAAATTATATCTGGTGTACGCAATCGTATTGAAGTAAGGGAATGTTATATTCATTCCATGTTCATTCTTCGCTCCCCGGCTGACAGCCAAAAGGCCAATTGCAAATAATGCATTACAAGACATTGGAATGTTATATATGTATTAAATCTTTTAAGGACGCACAGCGCCATCGAAATTGATTTTTGCGTTCAACAGCGAAGTAGGACGGAGACTGTGCATTTGGCCTTATCTTTCCGTTTGTTTGATTGCCGGTAGGATATTATTATTATTATTACTTGCTAAGCTCCAACCCCAGTTGGAAAAGCAGAATGCTATAAGCCCAGGGGCCCTAACAGGGAAAATAGCCCAGTGAGGAAAGGAAATAAAGAAAAATTAAATATTTTAAGAACAGTAACAACATTAAGATGAATATTTCATATATAAACTATAAAGACTTTAATGAAATAAGAAGAGAAGCAAGAAAGTATCGAGGCATTACATCGGAGTTTTGTAATTGCTTTCTTCAGAGGCTAAATAAAAATTATTGCAGTTAATCATAAGTCATGAAAGGATCTCACTCAATTGGAAGTCAAGGGTCTCTTTTTATGGAATATCTTACCATCACTTTGATTCTTGCTACTGGTAGTGTTGCTGCGATGTTATTTTTATTTTATATACATGCAATATATATATATATATATATATATATATATATATATATACATTTGTATATATATACACACACACACACTCACCTGTGTGAAGGCACATATTTGTTACCAAAATCGTATATTATCCGAAAGTCAATGGCATTATAAAAGGCAAGACTATTAATTTACCTGCAAACTCTGCTGATCAGTGTCGAGCTTAAATCATTTGCACTGCTGTTCCGTATGCTAATGTTATCTCTCCGCGACAGCAATAATGCATAAGCACTCCCTGCGTAGTGTTTCGACTGCAGGTGTCCTTCCCTTCATTAATTACCAGATGAATGACACAGATGAAAGGGAACGCTTCAGTACGGTTTAATTGTGCTATATTTTACGCGTGGAGATTTTCGCAGAGGTACGAAGAAATACCGAGGCAGTGGTGCATGATGGATTGTCTGTCGCTCAGGGGTGGACGAAAAAGTATTCTCTCTCTCTCTCTCTCTCTCTCTCTCTCTCTCTCTCTCTCTCTCTCTCTCTTCGTTAATGTCTTTAAATCAACCTCGCACCACCCTCTTTTCGTCTCTGTTCTTCTCTCCTCCATTTTCGTTAGTTTATTTATCTTCATTTTTTATTTTCTCTCTCCTCTCTCTCTCTCTCTCTCTCTCTCTCTCTCCTTTACGTTAGTCCATTACTCTCCATCGACTCCCTCTTCTCTCTCTCTCTCTCTCTCTCTCTCTCTCTCTCTCTCTCTCTCTCTCCCTAAACACGACTTCTTCATCCTGGCGATTAACTCGTGGTGCGATTCGTCCTAAAGGTGAGCAAAGGCTGCCACAGGCCAATGTGTCGAGTCTTTGTTTCCTTCATTTTTTCTTGGACATTGTTTTTGTTGTTCATATTTTCATGTTTTCATCATTGTTTGTTGCCTTCAACCCGGTCACTGCAAGTCGCTTTCAACACTTTTGTGCGTCCCCGGAGCATTTTACGTGTGTTGCTGTTCTTTTTGTTTTAAGGAAGATCTGGTACAAATGAAATAAAAGAGGCCTTCGGGAAACAAAGCCAATTTGGAACAAGAAAGGCGGGGTAACGAGAAACCACAAGTGCATTTTTACATTTTCTGAAAGCATTATTATTGTGATATTTTTTCCCTTTTTATCTGACAGACATTATTCTCAAGAGA
>NC_090735.1:62902051-62904551 GCF_036898095.1 Palaemon carinicauda | reverse complement strand
ACAGACAGAGAATTAGACGGTGAGGTAAGGTGAAGGATGATATGGAGAGGATAGGTTTGGTGGAAGAGGAAGTCTTTGATAGAAGCATTGGAGAGGCAACCGACCCGGATGATTTTTTTTTATTTGTGTGAATTTAAAGCAAGCAGGGTATAGCTATCGTGGACAGAACATCAGAGGTTGTTTTTATATCGGCAACCTTTGTTTTTTCTGGTCTACTTCTGAAATCAAGCACATACACATGTGTGAGGAGCCTTACGAAAGTCTTAGAACATAAGCTAGATACGATTCAAGGATCACTGGGATGAATAATAATGAGAATAACACTAAGAGATAGAAAAATACTACAATATAGACGCGAGACCAAACTAAATTAGAGGATATTCTAACATGTGAGAAAAAGAAATGGACATGGGCAAGAGAATAACAGATAATAGATGGACCTTAAGAATAATAAAATGGGTCCCTAGAGAATGCAAAAGAAGTAGTGGAGTGAAGAAAAGACGATGGATTGACGAACTAAAAATCTGCGAATATAGGCTGGCTACAAAGACCATAAACAGACGCAAATGGAAGGACATGTCTGAGGCCTTTTTCCTGCTCTGGACTAGCTACAGATGATTACGATGATATATATATATATATATATATGTGTGTGTGTGTGTGTGTGTGTGTGTGTGTAAGTGTACAAACCACCTCCATTTAATTTCAATCTTTATTAAGCGACCGAAAACTATAATCAGTGAAATGGATTCTTATCCTGTGTAGTTATGCCTTTTGAGTTCATGAATGTTTGTTTGATTTCCCGAACGTTTGTGTCTGCAGCAAATGTCGACTAGGTAACGCGAATAAAAATAGTATTCGGGTTTCTTCCGTTTTTATCGTTGGCGTCCGTCCACTCTTGTAAAACAATGGAATTTTTAAGGTAGCGAATTTGCGCTCGCTCCCTTTTTAATTCGCTCTATTTTTTTAATTCTGTTCTTTTGCTTTCTGAACCAATTTAATTACTTGTGGTAATGGGAAGGTAGTGTGTGTCGCCATCTGTTGGTAAGCTTTAGTACTACACTGGTCACATGTATTTGGTGCAAACCAATTTTATGTAATTTATCTTGATTCTGGTAAATATCTAGTTGACATAATTTTAAATGTTTTTGTCAATAAAATTTTATCTTGCAAAAAAAAAAAAAAAATCAGAGCTTATGTTACTCATATATGTATTATCCTATCTGACGAATCAGAGACATTCTTGTGTACATGTGCAAGCAGACGTGCACGCACTTACGCGCACACATATACTGTGTATATTATATATATATATATATATATATATATATATATTTATAATGTACGTGTGTTACCATAAATATGGGTAATCCTTTAATATGCATAATTCCTGGTAAATTTGCATACTAACAGATGCTTCATTTAGTATGCCTAATCAGTGAAAATCTTTAGCAAATAATCCTAGAATCTTAGTAATTTTTTGAAATACCGTTTATAAACATGGTTAGTTTTCAAAATAACTGTCATAGACTCAATGAATCAATAATAGTTCACGTTATAGCTCCAATCATTTCGATGGTAACGGCATTACAGTATATTATTAGATAAGTGATAAATTTCTTTTGCTCGAGATAAGTAATCGTAGTATAAAGCAATGGAAGAAGAGAATCAGTGATTTTATTCGTCTCTCGTGAAGAATGAAGAAAAAAGCAAGCAAAACGTCAGGCTTGATGCAGAGAGAGAATTACGACATGATTCCAAATCGACAATTGAACGTGAAATGGACAATGTTGAAAAGACTGCTAAGGATTATCGTCTCCTTAAAAAGCATGATGTAGTGAAAATAACAGTGGAAGGAACAACAGTGAAAAAGTATACGTGCCTTTATTACATTTGTGCCAAAGGTTTATTTGAAACCCTTCAATCTATTCTTCTAGCAAATGGATACGTTGGGAGAAACATTCTATATAATAAAACAAATGTAAAAAATTAAAAAATATATATATCAAATATAACTGTTGAAAGAAAACGCTAATGATGATAAAGTGTAAAGTTAATGAGACTCTATTTCAGTATTTTTAAAGGAATAGCAAACAGAAGGGTGATTGCATTGACTAGTTAAAAATGAAATAAATACTTAAGCAAACGACCATGGTCAATAATTTTATGAATTATGAAAATTTACTGGAATTTTTCATTTATTTTGCATAATAACGAAGAATTTAGGAAATACGCATATCTAATGGCATTTTTTTCAGTGATTATGCATATTAACTGAAGTATCCGGTTGTATGCAAATTTACTAGGAATTATGCATAATAACGGATTTCGCATATTTATGGTAACACACACACACACACACATATATATATATATATATATATACATATATATATATATATATATATATTTATATATATATATATATATATATCGTGTATGTGTCGTTGCAGGAGTGCAAAAAGTGTTGATATTATGTTTAATATTTTTCGATCTGATT
>NC_090735.1:62884551-62894551 GCF_036898095.1 Palaemon carinicauda | reverse complement strand
AATTGAGAGAAAAAAAAAAAGAATTACACTTCGAATTGTGGGCGTGATGAATGGGCTCAGTGGACAGAATTTATTCCTTTTAAAGCTCTTACTAAAAGTAAAGCACGTGTCCCGGCCTTCGATAGTCAGCTGTTTCGGTTACTCACTGGCAACGTAGTTCAAGTAGGTAGGGTCGGGAGTGAGGCAGAGATGGTGGGAGGCGCCTTGGAGACGGAATTGTTAGTGAAATGGGGCGAAATGTATCCACAGAGTTGTGCCTATATCTTATCAATCTTGTTCAATTCAACTTAGTGAGAGTATTACCCCTCGCACCATTTAAATAGAACACAAACCAACAAAATTTATATTTGTATATATATATATATATATATATGGGTATATTTGTGTATAAAATAAAATAAAACTAATTATAGATGCAAAGACAAGTATTTTGGTGGCTTTTTATTATAAATGCTCTGTAAAATAGTAATTTTGATTGAATTATATGAACTTTGTGTTATAGAGATAACAAATCTAAATATAAACAGTTGTACGTGTAATTTATATATATATATATATATATACACAGTATATAATATCTATAGTGGCTCTTGAATACTGTATGTATATGTATATATATATATATATATATACATATATACACACACATATATATATATATATATACACACAGTTCGGACATCAGACTTTTGAATGTTCTCATTTTATTAATATATATATATATATATATATATGAATATATATATATATATATATATAACTAGATATAAATGGATAATTTGTAATTTGTGGTGCATATTTTCAGGATTTCATGAATTATATATATATATATATATATATATATGTATATATATATGTGTATATATATATATATATATATATGTATATATATATATATATATATGCACGTGTATACGGTACATTTACAGACACACGCACATACACACACTCATATATATATATATATATATATACATATATATACATATATATATATATATATGTGTGTGTGTGTGTGTGCGTGCGTGCTTGTATACATATGTATGTATATATGTATCTACACACAGGAGAAGTCGTGGCGAAAAATTGCCGTCACCTTTGAAACATGGAAAATGGCTCCTCCAATGAATCCGGGCCTAATGCCTCGAGGACAAAGTAGCCGTCCAATGCCTGGCGAGTAATGCTTTATTGTGTGTTTTGGTGAGCGGAGAGGGGAACCACCTATTGATCTTATTCCTACTCTGGGTTGATAAAAGGGAGGGAAGACCAGAGGAGTGTTACCAGAATTAGAAGAAGGAGAAAAAGCTGTTGATGTGACAGTTAAAAGGCCTCCCTAATTGTTGTCATGGTTATCTCTGTGTTTGAAGAAGTTGTGTTCATATCATTATAGAAGGACAGGCTCGGTTAGGTGAAAGGTTTAAAGGAATGAATGCCATATCAAGGGACAGTGAGATTGCTCTAGTTAGCAGTACAATGTCCTAGAGACTGACAGTATATACATATGATCAGTGCCCAAGCCCCCTCTCCACACAAGCTAGGATCGGGTAGGGACAGACAATGGCTGCTGATGACTCAGCAGGTAGACCTATTGCCTCCCTTAAAATCCCCCATCATTAGCTTACATAGATGGTGAGGTTGCAGACACTATAAGAAACTATCGAGGTTGTGTGGGACTTGTGGACTCGAACCCAAGTCTGTCAGAACGCCAATAGGCCACTACAACCTTAGACACGCAAAAGTCCTTGTTCTATTTTTGTTCCTTTAGATCAAATTATTCTCCTTAATTTGTGTTTTGCTCAACACGTGTATGTCATCGTTCTTATTAATTTCTTGATGAAAACGATTTGTTATCAGTTATATCAACGCAGAACTGCGTACCTATTGGAAATTCCCTTTAAGAAATTCATATGGATTTTTTATAGCAGGATGACATTTGATTTTGATCGATATTCCATAGCGGCTGAATCAGACTTACAGTTTCTACATTCCTTAAGTACTCTCTCTCTCTCTCTCTCTCTCTCTCTCTCTCTCTCTCTCTCTCTCTGAGATATTTATCTAGATTGACCTTCATATATATATATATATATATATATTCTTGGCCTTTTGAACAGCTTTTCTATCTCTAATAAAAGGAGAAGTTTTCATATTTCAGAGGAACCTGAATCCTAAGAAGTCTTCCAAGGAAGCTTTTTCGTTTCATCGTCACTTTTAGGAAGGTGGAAACAAACACCGCTAAAAGATTGTCCTGGCTAATAAATCAAATATTGAAAAGGAATAGTATGATAAGAAGTCTTTGTTATTTGCATCGAAATTAACTCTTGTGTAAGCGTATATGATATCATAAAACGAGATGACTATCATATCAACGGGGTTTCGAACTAATAACGTTTAGTTAATTCATCGTCACGAGAGGGAACAAGAATTGAAATATATCAACTTCATCATCCTTATCATGTCAAAATATAATATATATGACTTGCTAAGAGTTTGGCTGGTTAGAATGAAGAGAAGGAAAGTACGAAAAGGAGGGAGAGATCATAGGAGCTTTGAAAGGGAGGTGGAAAGAGCTTACGTTCCATCGAACCAAGATGCTCACTGGGAAGAGAAGTAGGGGAGTCGGGGGATTATTTGAAACCGTTAAATTCTTTTTTTTTTCTCATTTGTTCGACGTCAAACCCGAAAACGCAAAGAGAGAGAGAGAGAGAGAGAGAGAGAGAGAGAGAGAGAGAGGTTGTTTTGATGTAGAAAAAGTGATCTAAGATATATGGGAAAGAAAGTTTTGTGCTAATCAGAAAAAAAGTAGAAAAGAGAGAAGATAATTGATGACTAAAAGGAAAAAGAAAGAGAGAGAGAGAGAGAGAGAGAGAGAGAGAGAGAGAGAGAGAACACTATCTCATCAGGTAAGAGCGAGAGGGAGAGTTTGTTTTGAGTGGTTATTAGGGAGGGAGTGGGTCGTGAATTTGGATCGAGTCAGAGGTTTGTTTTGTTCTTTGGGTTTGCGATTTCACACACCTTTGGCTCTGCAATTTCGTCCATCTGAGTCCTTCCTGTTTCGAAAGTAATCTCTATTTGTCTGTTATCTTCGTCTTTGGGTTAATCTCTATTTTTTCTGGATATTTCTTTGTCTTTGGGTTAATTTTTATTTGCTGTCTATCTGTTCGTCTTTGGGTTAATCTCTATTTGTCTGTACTGTATCTGTTGGTCGTTGGGTTAATCTCCATTTGTCTGTTATATTCGTCTTTGGGTTAATCTCTATTTGTCTGTATCTGTTGGTCGTTGGGTTAATCTCCATGTGTCTGTTATATTCGTCTTTGGGTTAATCTCTATTTGTCTGTATCTGTTCGTCGTTGGGTTAATGTCTATGTGTCTGTTATCTTCGTTTTTGGGTTAATCTCTATTTGTCTGGGTCTGTTCGTCGTTGGGTTAATCTCTCTTTTCCTGTCTATCTGTTCGTCGGTGGATTAATCTCTATTTGTCTGTAGCTGTTCGTCTTTGGGTTAATCTCCATTTGTCTGGATATCTCTTCGTCTTTGGCTCCATCGCTATTTGTCTGACTATCTGCTCGTCTTTGGGTTAATCTTTATTTGTGTCTATCTGTTTGTCTTTGGGTTCATCTCTGTTTGTCTGTTTATCAGCTTGTCTTGGGATCTATTCTCAAATGCTTGGCTTCATCTTTCTCATTTTGTCTAGTAATTATTTTTCGTCTTAATTAGAGTTATTGATCTTTCTTCTTGAGAGAGAGAGAGAGAGAGAGAGAGAGAGAGAGAGAGAGAGAGAGAGAACTCATACATGTATACATCTAGTGTTCAGTGTTTTATAAAGAAGTCAACCCCTTATTCATCTGCAAGGATAAGACTCATGGCCTTTCCTTTGAAGTCTTTGAAGAGGAATAGAAAAGTTCTTTACATTATACCAAGGAGCTAAGCCACAAAGAGTGATAAAAGGGGGTCCGCAGAAAACAAGGCATGGGATAAAGCAAACAGCGGACAGGACTCTTACTTTCTCAAAAAGGACTTGAAGATGAAGGCAAAGGGAAGAGAAGTTTACCACTGGTGGGATGGAAGTATTATGAATGATAATTTGAATAATAATTTTAACAATATCAGCAGCATTACCTGTAGTATTCGTCGTATAGTTTTGTAATTATGGAATCAGAAGAAATAGGTTTTTTAGCTATTTCTCTCGAGAAAAATATCAAATTAACTTGAATTAAATTGTTTTTTACTCTAATGTAGATATGGCTATCAGTCACTAAAGCAATTGTATAATAAGGAAATACGGAATACAAGTACTTAGTACATTATGCTTATAAATTAAATATATATATATATATATATATATATATATATATGAATTTTGTTTTCATTGTACTTCTCCTTCAGGTTAGTGTAAAATGTTTCAGTTCTTCAACCAGGCCCCGCCAGCATCTAGTATTTTCTTCGAATGGAAATTAGTCATCAAATTATCTGTGAAATCAATTAAAAACACCTGAAACAGCATCCTTGACATATCAAGTATAATCTCGTGTACATCTTTTCTCCATGAATCCTTCAATAATTTCTATATCAAAAGTTTATTTTTTTCAATCCCCATTTCTCGCCTATCCCTACTGTTTCATATAAATTTTTTGAACACTAGGTCTCTTTAATCCTTCCAGTTTCAAATTGCTTTTCTTCTCAAACCCAATTCTCTTCAATCCCTACTATTTCAAATCCCATTTCTTTTCAAATCCTAGTTCTCTTTAATTGCTACTGTTTCGAATACCATTTATCAAGCCCCAGTTCTCTTCAATCCCCTCTGTTTCAAATCCTCTTTTTTTTCAAAATTCAGTTCCTTTAAAGCCAACTCTAGTTTCCTTTAATCCTTACAGATGAAATCTTATTATTCTCATACTAGAAGGACGTCTCGCAATCTTCCATTCTCCTCCTCAAGTGATAAATTCTTAGATATATCAACCCACTTTTTTCCTCCCGTCTTCTCTAACTTTAGCCATCATTCCTTCTCTCTCTCTCTCTCTCTCTCTCTCTCTCTCTCTCTCTCTCTCTCAGGAAAATCCACTCTTCTCTACAATACTGCTGTTTACATCTCGTCCTCCATTGTAACATCCATCTACTTTCGCTTACCTTTCCACCAGACAATGCTCGGCTGCACTTCCGGCTGATTCAAAACCTCCTCTCTCTCTCTCTCTCTCTCTCTCTCTCTCTCTCTCTCTCTCTCTCTTTTCCGGGGACCGATATGTCGTCGGACGCAAGTCTTTTTACCCGGCATTTCTCTCTTTGCCAAGTGTCCTTATGAATTATTCCCTTTCTGGAAAGGAGTTTTCCCAAGAGTCGAGCTTACCTCACAGAACTCGACTCTCTCTCTCTCTCTCTCTCTCTCTCTCTCTCTCTCTCTCTCTCTCCTACCGCTTATTTCTTTGGCGTTCTTTCGTCGCACTGCAAACAAGATCGTGTTTTTTTTTTCTTTCATTCATCCATCTATGTATTTATACACACTTCGGTTGTTGCTTATTTAAGTGTATATCCTCACAAGAATTTTTCTTATTGATGTATTAACAAAATATTTTCTGGTTAAATACTGGTCAGAATTGTTATGGATTTCCAGTCTTTTCCTTGTACAGATTTTTTAATGAAATTATAAACCTCCCATCTTTATAATTCTTTTTTCCAATCTGTGAAAATAGTCGTTATATAAATATTCGTCTAAAAATATACTTTTTCAAGCACATATCTGTGACAGTGAGATCTGACTAATTCCGTATGAAAAAAAGAAATATTTTTTCTGATTTTCATCTCGGAAAATAATATTCTTTTTCAAATTGCCTTAAGGTAACGAAACTTATTTTTAGTTACCATGCCAAAATTAATATACGGGACAAGGGATTTTTTTTTCTTGCGCTTCTGATAAGTGAATGTATTTTAAATTATATTAGAAGCAAATCAATTGTATTGAAATATTACTGACGATATTATGCTACATCTGGCAAAGAAAGTTTTTCCTCTAATTACATCTGAAAAATTCATCTTTTCTTCAAAACTATTTCAAACAAATTAATATATTTCACTAATCACGTCTGGTAAAGGATTCATTGCTTTCAAATTACTTCTGGTTAATGAATTTCCCCTATTAATTACTTGTGACAAAGTAATTAATGTTTTAAAATTACATCTGAAAAACAAATTTCTTCTTTCAAATTACATCTGAAAGACAAATTTCTTCTTTCATATGACATCTGAAAGACAAATTTCTTCTTTCAAATTACATCTGAAAGAAAAATTTCTTCTTTCAAATTTCATTTGAAAGACAAATTTCTTCTTTCAAATTACATCTGAGAGACAAATTTCTTCTTTCAAATTACATTTGAAACACAAATTTCTTCTTTCAAGATATATCTGAAAAACAAATTTGTTGTTTCAATTTACATCTGGAATAAAAATCTCATTAGCTCTGACACCTAGCATATGATTCTTTGCTTCCATATACCATATGTCAGATAAATGTCTCCTTTCTTTTTTTTCATTTTATGCAAAATCCCGATATTTGAGCTGAGATTGCTCTGAGACATTTTGCTGACCAATCAAGCATTAGATGCAATGGGCTCAATTGTCTCCAGTTAAAGAGATTCTATTGTCTTTTAAGAAAATCCCTCTATAAGAGGATGAAGGACTTTGGCAGGGTCCCCACCCCCACCTGTACCTCCACCCCCACCCCAACCCACACCCACACCCACACCCCCGTTCTTCCCCTCCCTTGGATGCGTTTGTGACGTGGGACAATTCTTAGTCCAGTTGTGTAAATTATTCTCTCTCTCTCTCTCTCTCTCTCTCTCTCTCTCTCTCTCTCTCTCTCTGTTTAGAATAAAAAGAGAAAATGTTATTCACTTTCACCCCTGTTCATTTTTCATCCCCCTTATTCCACTTCTTCAGTTAATTAGTCCTTTCCCATTTGTTTTTGCAACCCGACATAATTTTACTTCTCTCTCTCTCTCTCTCTCTCTCTCTCTCTCTCTCTCTCTCTCATTTATCATTCCATCCTTCTCCTCATTTTGTTTATTTCTCATTATCCTCTCAGGTATTTCGTTCACGTTAACGTCTCTTTCTTATTTACACATGCATTGTCTTCAGACTAATTTTTCTCTTCCTATTTTTGTCAAACTGCATTGTCACTCCTCTCCTGACTGCTATTTCTCCTTAATTAACACAAGCGCCTTCCTACCCTCCCCTTCTCTCCCTCTTCCATCTTCCCCTGGGCATAATTAACTTGCCATTCGGCAGGTATTTGATGTAATATATTTTAAAATCATCCAAATATTACCGTCGCAGACGTCATGAGGGCCATATGCACGACTCTGGCATTTACTTTTTTTTTTTTTTTCCAGAGACGAAGCTTTTATCTTTGACCATTTAGGTCCCCGCTTTGGAAAACTTCCATTCTTGCCATCCCGGGTTCTTTGATTTTGACATCAGATCTCTGCTGCAGTTTTTCCCTCTTCCGGCTTTTATCATTTTTTTCAATCTTTTGTTCTCTTGCCGCTTCCAATTTTTCGTTTCCCTCTCTTTCATAAGCTGCAACTCTCTATTCCCTTCTCTCCTTTTACTCGTCTTCTCTCTTTTTACTCCCCTTCTCTCTTTTTACTCCCCTTCTCATCCATTGTTTTACTCTTTCCCTCTCTAGATCCTCTTCTTCTCTCTCTTATTCTTTGCAACCTCTTCTTCACCCGCTCTTCACTCCCCTCCCCAGCATCCCTTTTGCTCTTGACGTGAGTGGGCATATTTTCGACAAGGAAAGAGGGCGGCATAGTTTTGCCCTGAGTGCCTCCAACTGCACGGAGTATTCGTCTTGCTACGCCTGATATTTCTTTCATAAACCGGCATCCGGAAGAGAACATATCATATTTCGGATGAGACCTCCTTTGTAACCTGGGTTTATAAGATTGAAATTGATGTTCAAGCCATCTTTCGTACTATTTCAGCTTTTGCATTTTTAAAGCCAGTCATGCACATACACTTCGTCTTGGCATTGCATTCGTGTGTGTGCATCATGGTCGAGATTTACTGATATACAACTTTATTGGTACTTTTTGTGTTTTTTAAGCGTGTACCGATTTATTGCTTTATTTAGAGTTAATTTAGGATTTATTTAAATGATTAACTCCCATTGGTTTCAACCTGATCCCGTGAAAGGCAATGATTTATTATCATATGACACACACGCACACACACAAAATGAGATAAAATTTTGTCTTTATTAAATTCCACATTGGTCTCCTAATTAATCATCCTAAACTGGTTCTTCCTCTTTGTCTTCTAATTTCTCATTCTAAACTGCCTCTTCTTCTTTGTGTTTTAGTTGCTCGTTCCAAGACGCATATTCCTTTTTTTGCTTTTTAATTTCTTGCTCTAAACTACCTCTCCCTGTGTCTCTTACTTATCCGTTCTAAACTGCCCCTTTCTCTTTGCCTTCAAGTTTAATTGCGAATTGAGATTTTCAACTTCGGCGTTTATGCAGTAACTTGATAAACATAAGTAATAGATCTAACAAAATGTAAGACCATGATACAGTATTACTGATGTCTCTTATGCTGAGGATATTTCACACACACACACACACACAGAGAGAGAGAGAGAGAGAGAGAGAGAGAGAGAGAGAGATGTTATCTCGTAATGTTTTATATCTTATGTATCATAACCGTTCAGAAAGATTAAAGAAGCATTTCCGTCCAATTACCCTTTATATTTCGTATGTTTACCATTCAACTCGAGAGAGAGAGAGAGAGAGAGAGAGAGAGAGAGAGAGAGAGAGACGCATTGTGAACTAGTTAATGACTGTGAGGCGTATTGGTGTTCACTGCATTACCCAATACTAGGTTTATTGAGTCTCCATCTTATCGACTCTCACCGGAAATTGGCGAAAGAGAGAGAGCGAGGGTACAGCATACCATTAGGTGGAATCTTACACGTAATAACGACCAGGATCAAAGGGGGCCGCTTAGCATGCAACCCCCTCATAGGTTTATATTCATTTGATGTAATTATGAATAATCTTGGGTTGTTACATTTATTCCTTTGCCTCATTTGGATTTTGATGAGATGTAAGGCATTTATCATTCGCTTCATTTGCGGACTCGTATAATTTCCTTTTCTTATCGAGGCATGTCTTTTGCATTCTGTGGGGTATATCCTTCTCCCCTATCTTGTCTCGTGTTCTTTGAACCATGGTTACATAGTTTTATATACTTTATATATATATATATATATATATATATATATATATATGTATATATATGTATATATATATATATATATATATATATATAATATATATATATACTGTATTATATATATATATATATATATATATATATATATATTATATATATATATATATATATATATATATATTGAAAGACGAAATACAGCATACAATAACATTTCATTTTCTCAAATGTTTATATTTTTCTCTTTTGTATATATCATTATAACAAGAATTTCCACTTCCTGACTTACATTGGTCCTATTTTCAGGACTGTATATAATGTTCTTGGGGTTGGTACCTACCGTCTCGGCTTTTCCTTATATATTCATAATTATTTTACGGGATTGCTACAATAATGCATGGTCTCTTTCACTCTATTTTTAACCCTCCGTTTCCTCATCACTTGCTCCATCTTTAATCAATCAGTATTAATTTATTAAATTGTATCTCCTAAAATATTGTGTTTGGAATTCTGGCTACAGGTTCATAGTGCTGTAGTGATGAAGTTTAGTATTATGTATTCTCTTAATTTTTTTCGTTACTTTTACATTCTTTCTATTAATTAATCTCATTATATTGTGATATCCTTTTGATATATTTTCCTTTTTATTGCAGGTAAGATGAATACCTTTACATGAAAGAAATATCCCATGCTCGAGTTCCAAATGAGTAAGTACATTGTTTTTATTTTTCATTGCTATCGTTGTTGTTTTGTTGGAAATTGTAACTGAATTAAGATAGGCAT
>NC_090735.1:62864551-62877051 GCF_036898095.1 Palaemon carinicauda | reverse complement strand
GATTTTATAAACGAGGTAAAGAATTCATAGGAGTAGAAAGGAGAGTTGGTGTGTCTCAATATCTTCCCCTCCTCCAGAGGAATTTCTTTTAGGAAGCTCTCGAAGACAGTGGCAGTTTGGTCGAGGATGACCCAATATCAATACCAGCAGAGAAATATGAAATCTCTCAATGATTGTTATATATTGGTATTATATTGCATGAAATTGGCAATAAAGGGCTCTTGGTTTTCAATTTAATTAAGCTAAAATAATCAAGTCCGTTGGTTTCAATTGTTCTCTCGTGACAAATCGTAATACTTCTTTTTTTATATTCATTTATCTTTTCCTTGATGTACTCATGCTATCTGAAATGAGATATTAAAGGTGTTGGAATCAGCAATTCGTGCCCTAATAATTTTGTCTGCCGTCATCCTGCAGAGTTATGAAGGAGCGGGTGGTGAAGGGGTCTGGTAAATCTGGACGATGGCAAATGGAAACTTGGAGTTCGTTGTCCGTAGAGTATCGTTGCTGTATAAAAATGTTGTCCTGTCGACATGGGGCTGGTCCCACCTACACTAAATTTAATCAGTGCTGGACGGCAGGATATAGATTCAGAATGTATATCGGCTGAAGTACGAAGATCTGAATATGAAAATCCCGCATTTCCCCCGAAGGAGTTGTTAGAGAGGCTGGATAGCCAGATGAAGAAAAAGAGGCCGCCATGGAGTAAAATGGTAACAAAAGAGTGAAGTTAAGGGACGAAGGGACGTTGCAGATATTCTACTACTTCTCTCTCTCTCTCTCTCTCTCTCTCTCTCTCTCTCTCTCTCTCTCTCTCTCCTCTCTCTCCTCTCTCTCTCTCTCTCTCAGAACCTCTTTAAAGTCATTCAAAACTATACTTAGCTGGTATTAATCAGTCAGCCTGTAAGAAAACTGGAAGATCTTGGAAGCACTTTATAGTTAAGGCAAATTTTTTATTGTCATAATTTTTATATTAACTAGTGAACACTTGCAGTACAAATTTCATTAAAATGAAAGACTTCGTTATTTCATTCGTAAGGATTAAAAGTTTCGGACCTATTCTAAATTTAATCACTGTAATCATAACTTCAGTCCTTATTTAAGAAAAAGAAAATGAGAATAACGAAAATTATAGTCTTGACTATTTTTGATGTGCGATGAATTATAGATAGTAATTACATTGCCGATATTGGAAAAAAAATATTTTTCTAGTCGACCTTTTTTTTTATCAAATTTCCAGTAAATATACTCTTTTTTTAATTTTTTTTCTGAAGAATACAGATCATCCGGGTGTAAGTGTATGCATTGATGTGAGCAGATGGGAACGAACGACGATATTTTGACAAGTCGTTAGTCCGTTGCACCAAAGGATTTTAGGAAGATTTTTGATGGAAATTCTCTGGGAGGAAAAGAAAACACGTTTGTCAGTTGGAGAAAAACGTTAATAGAAAAATAACGCTTTCCAATTTTAGGAGACGGATGGCGAATGGCTCTGGGCCAGGAACCCGGAGAATGACCTGTCTCGCAAATTCTTCCTGTCTTCGAGACCTGTCCTTATTTCTTCACGATTATTTCTACAAAGGGGCGAGGTGGCGGTTTGACTAGCGCCCGCAGTGCTCCTCCAGAGTGGTCTCTAAGCATTATTTAAGGTCTCTGCTGCGTAACTTCGAAGGCCTACGGTGGAATATAATTTCTAGCTCTCTACTGGCTTCCATTTCCGCTTCTTTATTTCTATATCTCTTAGGATAGTTTCCCCGATATAATCTTCTTAACATATGACCCATATTCATAAGTTTATATATATATATATATATATATATATATATATATATATATATATGGGTGTGTGTGTGTGTGTGTGTGTGTGTGTGTGTGTGTACATACATATACATACTGTATTTGTGTGTATATATATATTGATGTTAATACAGGTATATTTATATATATGTGTATATGTATATATATATATATATATGTATATACAGTATATATATATATATATATATATATATATATATATATATATATATATATATATATATATATATATATGTATATATAATTCACACATTTTACGTAGTTACTCAGATATCTTATCCTTGCAATGCAAACCTTATCAGTCATAACAGCTTAAGATCACATTAATTACTTTTTGGAAGATATTGTTATATCAGCACGAAGTTCAATAGAATTAACAACTTAATACCCTCATGAAGACCAGGTCTAAAGAAAACAAGAAAAAGTAATGGAAAAGAAAAAACTTAAGTTGACCCTAAGTGAAACTTTATTTCGTTTCGAATCTTAATCGTGCTTCTGTATCCGCATTGCATAAGAAATTATAATTTTAATCATTACGAAAAACTTACTTTGACTGGCATTAAGAACCTCAATCTTCACGTTCACTCTTCAGAGATCACTTTTGTGTTGCTAAATTTTTTTTTTTTTTTCAAACCAAGAAAATCCCCCCCTTTTTTTCAAACCAAGAAAATCCCCCCTTTTTTTTCAAACCAAGAAAATCCAAGTAAGCCCATTTTCTATTGATTTGTTGGATATGCAATTACTCAGTATATTGGTCGCCAGATCAATTATTAAGTAGCTTTTATCAATAAGGAATCTGATATCAAGTGACAGCCAAATATTTGTATCACATCCATAATTTAGGAAGAGTGTTGATCTACGGGAACATATCTTTGTAAGGGTTCTGATCCTTGGCATCCTTTTAACCAACGTTTATGTAGCAGTAATGGTCTTTGAAAGCCCTTTGTCTAAAACTTTCGCTAAGAATATTTATTAGATAACAAGTGTCATACCATGGTGAGAAAGGGGATGGTGCTTGTTCGTGCATATCTGTTTAACTATTTAGCAGTCATTTTTGACGGTAGCGTACACTATTTATTTTATATTGAGCTATTGAGAATACTTGTGGTCTTGATAGTAAGTATGATTCTCATTGTTAATATTAGTATTCTATATTCCCTGCTGCTATTAAACCTATCATTGAAACTTTCATTGATCCTATAGTTTTTAAGACGAAGTGCTTCCTTCCATTACACTCCCTTGTAACACCCGCGAGGACGCGTCTTCTCTCTGCTACTATGATTACTCTCTCTTTGGGTTTTCTTCACTGCTTCCATTTTCAGTACTTCTTGTAATCTCCCATTTTGGAACCGGCAGATCTATTGCTCCCTTCGATATAGATCTTGGATTATTTCACCTTCATTTCTGGTTTCCAATAGGCCTAGACTGAATGAGTGCAGGGTTTTAGTGGTTGGTTCCATCGACCTTTGTATTTATTGAGAAAAGTCACTGTCATTAACTTGTTTTTTTACGCCAAGGAAACCATTAAGGGCAGCATCTTGCTCTTGTTTGTCTTAGGCCTAAAGGAAGAAAAATAAGCAAACGATCCCTCATCTACCCAAGGCCTACAAGAAAATCTTTATTTTCTGTAGGCCTGAAGGGGTAGAAATAAAGAAAACATGGCGTAAGCAGTTAACCCTCCTAAACCGGAGTTCAAAAAGATTAAAAATATAATAAAAAACGATTGCACTTTATTTTTTATTTCACTGCGGTGTTGTTAAAAGCCGAATGGGTTTATATAACAGGTAAGCCGTGGCCCCACAGCTCCACCTGATGATGCTTGCTTGAAAATTATATGTGTGAGAAATAGGAGATTTATTTACCAAGGCTAATGATGTGAATCCAATGTTATTTTAGGCTCAGGAATGTTAAATCTTCCAGGAATAACTTACTTATTTTACTTCGAATGCAGTTTTCGTGGTACTATTACACAATGAAACCTTGTACACTATAGTCCATTTCTTTTAGCGATGCATATTTGCACCGACTCGCAGCGGTGCCCTTTTAGCTGGGAAAAGTTTCCGGATCGCTGATTGGTTGGACAAGATAATTTTAACCAATCAGCGATCAGGAAACTTTTCCGAGCTAAAAGGGCACCGCCGCGAGTCGGTGCAAATATGCATCGCTGAAAGAAATGGACTATAGTGACCTGCAAGATCCGTTTGTCGTTTACATTGTAGGGTATTTAGAGTATCACACATTGTATTCCACGTTAATTTTCAAATCCATTTTATCGAAACACTTAGAAAACTATACTTTTCAGTTTCTTATTGAAAATCTTAATATCTTTATTCTTTCGGATATCTAGAGCTAACTTGTCATATAATCTTTGGGTCGTCTATTTGAAAGACTTAGAACTTACAGTAGAGGTATCGCGTTTCAAGACGATTCGTTAGCTGCACTATGTGAAGCCATTATAGTTGAACCGGTGTAATGAAAGCCATTTTATCAGATGTACGCGGCTTATACTCATCAATACTAGTATTTACTACTATTGTGATTATGTCAGCAAGACTAGAAAACTGTTCTTACTCCAATTTCTGCGGATATTGGCAACGAAACAATCGCACATTTTTTTTTTTTACCTTTTAGTAATCCTGATGACTTTATCTTTTGTTATGTAATTAAATTGCGTTAATCTTATCAGGGTATCTGGTGCAGCACCAATCTGATATTTAATATCTGTAAAAGACCCAATTATGTTTTATATTTTGGTTTTAGAGAATTCTAGAAATTTATAGCCAGTTCTTGGTCGCTATACCATCACATTCCCTTATATTGTTTTGTAGAATTAGTTTTTATGATATGGACATTTTATTATATTTTTATTTGTTGCTGATGGTGTTTATTTTATCAATTTATAATTCCTTCCACCCTATTTTCACATATGATCATTCTATTGTGTGGAATTTTGTTTGTTCCTTACGTTTTGAATAACGCCAGTAACAATAAAGCCTATAATAATAATGCTGGTAAATAAAATAGGGTAAAAAAAAGCGATCCTAGTTGCAGATCGGCGCTAATTGGATGTCTTTTTTTTTTGTAAAATCCTCCTGGCAGTCTACGTCCCAGGAGCTAGCGGATGCCTTTGCAGAGAAACGACGGGCCCTGGATGCCAGACTCATCATTTCAGAAATATTTCTGTGACGTTTCCCCGTTAATAGAGATTGAGTGCCACCAGAGAAGGGGGGAGGGGGAGGCGAGGGGGAGTTTATCGGGTTAGAGATTGAAGAGGTTTGTAGTAACGAAGGTTTGAATGTAGATTTATTTTCCGGTACATTTTGTTAGGAAAAACGTCGATATAAGAGAGCGAGAGAGAGAGAGAGAGAGAGAGAGAGAGAGAGAGAGAGAGAGAGAGAGAGAGAGAGAGAGAGAGAGAGAGAGAGAGAGTAAATACACTGGTACACCGTAAATATTTTTTAGTAAAAGTCAAGGACGTCTGGACAGAGAAGAGAGAGAGAGAGAGAGAGAGAGAGAGAGAGAGAGAGAGAGAGAGAGAGAGAGAGAGAGAGAGAGAGAGAGAGAGAGCAGATACGCCAATACACCGTAAGTATTTATTGATAAAGTTAAATTATTTTTTAATAAAGGTCAAGGACGTCTGAACAACTAGTCTCTTTGAAGGTCAGTCCCTTTAGTTTCATAATGATGATAAAATAATCTATCCATTTTTGTGTTGGACGACAAATGAAAAATTAATTGGCGTCTGTTGGGATGTTAACGAGTGATCTCTGCTTCAGGCGCAAAGAACTTCGTAGTAATGAAATACTCTGCAGGTGAAGAGAGAGAGAGAGAGAGAGAGAGAGAGAGAGAGAGAGAAGAGAGAGAGAGAGAGACCAACTTTACGCAGTTGAAAAGCTAACCGTCCATCATTAACGGTCATTTGAAGCTTTTATGTGTCATTCATGTTGGTGAATGCTATTTCGGTAAAGAGAGATCTGCTTAATTATTCCATCTACGGCTGTTTGTAAACGAGATCTCGATAACACCTCAATATTAAAACAGATCGTTAGTGACGCAATGATATCCAGAAATTGAAAGCTCATCTTTCTGTTGCTTGGAAGTTGAGCATGGATAAAAGAAGCAAAGGTAATTAGGAGCCGAGAGATCACGAACATCAGTTCACGACGGAATCTTTAAACGTTGCTGTGTCAAAAGCCTTCTATGTATTATTCAGTTCGTTTTCAGGTGACCGGAAAATGGATCGAGTCGAAGCCAAAGCAGGCGATGTCATCGTTCAGTGAGCAGTATGTAATTATCGTCATCTTTTAATTGGAAGTTAGTGTAGGTAATTATAGCTAGATCAACATTCGCATGCTTTGTCGGTGTATGGGGAAAGCCTTAATTTAAAATTCCTTTAATAAGCTCTTTTGTTCTGGTGATCTATAGGAAGAGGTCATCGCTTGTGAACTATAAAGATAAAGGAGAACTCAGAATAATTTCATGTGAGCTGCGTAAGGTCAACTTTCGTTTGGATAAGATTTAGATCGGTTCTTAAAATGGCTGCTTCTAGAGTTGAGAGAGAGAGAGAGAGAGAGAGAGAGAGAGAGAGAGAGAGAGAGAGTGAGAGACGAAAAATAATACAGTACTTTACAAGTAAAAAGGATACTACAGGAAAATTATTCAGAAGAGAAATGGTCTTTGCTATTGGAAAGGAAGTTCTAGATGAAGGAGACGACTAACTGACTGACTGACTTACTAACTGGATTGACTGCCTGACTGACTGACCCGAAAAGTGGAAATGTGAGAGTTCTGTAGATGTATAGAATTTCCTTGATAAAAGAAAGCTCATCTTTATCAGATAGACCAAAAAATTTAATTTTTTTTTTTTTTTTTTTTTTTTTTAACAAGACAAATTGTCTGTTAATTTATAAAGCCAATGGGTATTTTTTAAGTAGTTTTTGGTAATTTAAGGAACCTATGTTTCTCATTGCATTAATTTGATTTTTTATATCTCTCCCCGTTAAGTTTCAATAAGTCTAACGTTCTGATGTTTTTACATGGCCATATGGCAGCTAACGATCTTGCTCCTTGGGGATCTTGTACTGAGGATCTTTTCGATTTGCTGATGCTGGGGGATTATTATAAGAATCACCTCCCATTAACACCACCATTGTCACATCCATAGAATTATTTATTGCGAAAAAAACTCTAGTTTCTAAATATGTTCAGAGCAAGTATGTGGATTTTGAGTGGGAGAGGATGAGAATTAATGATTGTGCCACCCCAAAAGTACATCATGGATTTATATGTATAAATACATACATATATATTCAGATATATACAACAAAAAATGCAACTGTTTCTAGTCCCTTGCAGGAATAAGGCCTCAGACATGTCTTTATTCATGTCTAGGGTTTGGCCAGTTTTCATTACATCGCTGGATGCAGTGGATTGTTGATGATGGGAGATTTTAGTCTGATCGTCCACAGCAAACCAACGTAACATGGGTGGCCCTAACTAGTACAGGTTTCCTGATCATGGCGATATACAAACCCTTTCACCCCGTTAAGGTATACCCGTATCCCCATTCAGCGTGTGTATGTCTTTGTTCATGTTCCTCACATTTATACCACTTTAATTTTCCACATTTTCCATGTGACAGGGAGAGGCATTCGAACTAGTAGCGTTAATCCAGAGATTTGCTTCTCGTAGTGATTGCATCTAAAAGGTCAGAGTACAAAAGGCGCTTTATTTTTACGAACGCTTTTTTTTTTCACATTATCATGACGACTGAACGCCCCCCTTGCAAAATGGGAGGGAGATTTTCGGAACTCAGAAGACAAGAAAAATGATTTAATGTTGGTCAAATTGATGAAAAATGTCGATAGCCGGCGCGGATACTTTATATCTTTTTCGGGGAGAGTTTCGAGAAATATTTTCATAGGTATATTTATGACTTTTTTCAGTTCAATTCATCCCATTATTTTTATCTTTTAAATTTCTTCCCCTCTTGTTTCTAGTCAAGTAGATTGCACTTGTTTATTGGTTTCTAATATATTTTCTCTTGATTATTTTACATATTCGTATCATCATTTTTTTTTCATGCCAAGTAGATTTCACTAATCCAGTTTCTTCTTCTTCTTCTTCTTCTTCTTCTTCTTCTTCTTCTTCTTCTTCTTCTTCTTCTTCTTCTTCTTCTTCTTCTTCTTCTTCTTCTTCTTCTTCTTCTTGACTATGTTCTGGTCAGATTTATCTTATTTTCTTCTCCAGTTTTACTTTCTGCTCAAAATCTTCTAGTGCCTTTAAGCTTAATGAAAAAAAAAAAACATTATTTTCTAATTCCTTTAACTTTACAGTGTATGTCAAAAACTTTGTAGTATTGTAGGCCAGCCTTAGTTAGTTATTTACCTCCTGCAATATTGTGTCGAAATAGATACCCTTACTCTATCTGTTCTCTATTTCAAAGTCTTTCACTGATTGAGTCTCTTCTGAAACTATCCTGGCCAATGGCTAGTGAATATCAAGTCAGCGTTATTATCCTACTTGAAAATTGTCGGAAAAAGGATGCGGATGTAATACTTAGTAATTTCCTCTAGTTTTTTTATTTTCTTGTACACACGTGAACACACACACACACACAGACACATATATATATATATATATATATATATATATATATATATATATATATATATATATAATGTGTGTGTATATTAAATATATATATATATATATATATATATATATATATATATATATATATATATATATATATATGTATATATATATGTGTGTGTGTGTGTGTATGCATATGTTTATGTATGTATGTGTACTGTGTGTATGTATGTATGTATGTATGTGACCATGAATGAATTCGATGTGTTTGAAGTCGACACTATCATTAAAAAACTCGGGAAATAGAAAGCTCCTGGATGCGATGGAATAAATGCTGAGATTATATTTTCCAAAAATTAAGTGAGGCCCAGAATACTTGCAAGATTATTTTGTAAAACATGGTTTGAAGAGGCAAAACCTGATGAATGGGAGCTAGGAGTGTTGGTGAAAATGCCAAAAAAAAAAAGACCTGACTGGTTGCAATAATTACGTCACTTACGTCAGTTATCATGGAAATATATTGTATGCTTATTCTAAAGACTAGAGAAAAAGATTGATGAACAAGGAGGATTTAGAAAAGGTAGAAATTGTACTGACCAAATTTTCATTTTAATACATGTTGTACAGCAATGTGCAGAATATAGAAATCCTCATTTGATGGCATTTGTGGACTATGTAAAAACATTCGATAGTGTGCACTGGCCAATTATGTTGAGAGTCTTGAGTTATTATGAAGTTCCTCTCAAATATGTAAATTTGATTAAGTCTGTTCATGATCATAGCAAGTACAAAGTTAATGTAAAGAGTCCTGTCAAATGAATTTCCAGTGAACAGCGGAGTACTCCAAGGAAATGGAATGTGTGGTCACCTATGTTTATCATCCTCATGGATTTTGTAATGCATAGAACAGTTAGAGATGGTGGAGAAGGATTGGACTGAATTGGTAATATGAAATTAGCTGACATAGAGTATGATGATGACCCTGTCCTTGTTAGCAGAACACCACAGGATTTGCAACGCTTGCTTACCAGAATGCATGATATATCACAGGAAGTTGGGCTCAAGATAGATAGAAGAAAGACAGAGATGATGAGAACGGAGTATGCAATGGAATATGAAATATCATAGGAAGACGAAAGGATTTATGAGGTAGAATCATTTAAATATTTAGGAACTATTTTCTCTAATATAGTGTCTTTAAAATTGGAGTTTAATGAAAGATTGAAAAAAGCAAATCAAACAATGGCTAGGTTAAGTGAAATGTAGAAATCAAACTATATATCAGTTTAGTGAGATCAGTGTTACAATATGGACACGAGGTGTGGTATGACAATAAACAATAAACAACAGGTTTTGTAGATTTGAGAACAAAGCTCTCAGAAGAAATTGGGAGGTAAATAGTAGGGCAGGATTAGAAAGGGAACTATTGGAGAGGTTATTCGAGTATCATATGTTGATGAGATCATGGTGAGGGGTAGAGAGATTAGTTCACCATACTTTTAACTTTGCTCCACTAGGCACTAGAAGATTTGAAAGACCCAGTGCTACATGTCAGAGGACCAAAGCTTGAAGTAGGAGAATATAAATGGAGAAGGATTGTTTTAAAAGCTCAAGATAGAGATAACTAACGAAATCTAACCGAGGGCCTTTGCGTCCATAGGCGTAAAAGATTTTATATATATATATATATATATATATATATATATATATATATATATATATATATATATATATATATATATATATATATAATATATATATATATATATATATATATATATATATATAATATATATATATATATATATACAGAGGGAGAGAGAGAGAGAGAGAGAGAGAGAGAGAGAGAGAGAGAGAGAGAGAGAGAGAGAGAGAGGAGAGAGAGAGAGAGAGAGAGAATGAAGTGACGCTGAGTCATCTTCCTCAATAAAGAATATAGAGAATGAACAAGAAAACTGCTATCCTTCGCTTGTTTCCTTAGGACACCGTCGTTCATTCGTTCGTTTTAAATAGAGCAGACCTTGTGCCAGCATTCTCTCCTGCTCCCTAATAAGCAGCCCGAAATAAAAGGAAATATACTCGCGTGTACTTCATGACCGGAAAGATTAAATGTCGCTCTCCGGACGGAGTGGCTGCTTTCTGCCGGCCCGACCCTTTGCGTAACCCTCTGAGGTCTTTTTTTCTTTTCCAACAGCTTGTGAAAGCAATCCTCTTACGATTTCCAGGAATGGCGTTCAATTGGGTTCCCAGATGGCACAAAAATTGTCAATGTCGAGGGCTTCTTCATTTGGACTCAGGCTGCTGTAAAGTTATGATAATAATTATTATTGATAGTGATAATGAATTTATTATTATTATTATTATTATTATTATTATTATTATTATTATTATTATTATTATTATCACTCTTATTGAATAAACCTATATCGCCATTATTATAAAAGAAATTCTATATGATAAAATATCCATAAGAAAGGAGAACGAAAAGGTTAAGAAATGATCAGTGACAAAACAAAAGACAGATAAAGAAACCATGAAAATATTGTCTGGTAAATTTCGTAAAGGGGAATTCAAAAGGTCTTTCAAACCAGTAACATACAACATATAATTGATGCTTTTACGATGTGTTTGTATATACTCTCCGTGGTGTATCCATTCGTACAACTACGCAAGGATTTTGCATTCATAATGGACATTGAGATAGGAAAAGAAATTGAAGGGATAGATCAAAACTTAATGTAATGGCATGATACAGGGAAATCCCATTTGAGTAGAAATATAACATAACTGAATTATATATAATATTAAGTTCATTTGAATAGTTAAATTTAAGGTATATCCTTTTAACTGAGTTTTGATGGCCTATTGGAGATCTGCCGGACTGGGGTTCGAGTCACGTTTCTGAAACTCGATAGTTTCTGGTAGTGTCTCCTTTTTACCATCTTGTGAGCTAAGAATGTAGGATCTGGGGAAGCCTATAGTCATCAGCAGCCATTGCCTGGCCCTCCCTGGTCCTAGCTTGGATAGAGAGGGGACTTGGGCACCGATCATATGTGTATGTGGTCATGTTCTTGGGCATTGTCCTGCTAGCAAGGCCATTGCACTGTCCTTTTCCTTTGCCATCCATGAGCCACTTTTAAACCTTTAAACTTAACTGCGTTGATGTTTTCATCGAAAGCCATCTTTTCAGATCAATTACAGTAAAAAAAAAAAAAAAAAATCTACATTTTAGTTAATAAAACTTTTCTCAGATTTCTGAACTCGAACTCGTTGAAAGTATAATAACGGTGGTTCAGAATAGATAAACACTGGCGTCGTTAAAAAAAACAGTCGCATTTACTTTTAGATTGGGCAAATCTCTTGTAATCACCCAATCACGGAAGGTAATCCCGAAGGGACGTAATTGCCTCGGACCGGTACGGATCTCTTGGCATGACATTTTAAATCTGTGCGTCAAATACAAAACTTCCCCGGCGAAATTAAATGGGTTTTTGGAAAAGGACGAACTATATAACAGAGTACATATTTGTACGCGCGCACACACAGTGGTAGATAGTCTCAAGGACCGTGTTCGATCCCACGCATTGGCCAAAACTCCTCTCAGCTGTAAATGGGTACCAGGATTTTTGGGGTCAAGGAATAAAAGGCGATGACTAGTAACCTATACCCTAATTGCTTGGATAGTAAAGGGAGAACTCTTCTGGCATCACTCCTTCAAGGGAAAAGAATGTATAATAAAAGAATATATATATATGTATATATATATATATATATATATATATATATATATATATATATATATATATATATATATATATATACTGGTATATGTATATATATAATATATATATATATATATATATATATATATATATATATATATATATATATATATATATATATATATATATATATATGTATGTATGTATGTATGTATATACATGTATATGATATATATGTAAATCCAAACAACAAATGCAACCGTTTTTAATGTGTAACGCCTTCCTTATATTCCCATTAATTGACCAATAACAATTTTCATTATAGTTTTCTTAATTAGTGCACCTCTCCGTCCCAATTGACATTGT
>NC_090735.1:62833506-62849051 GCF_036898095.1 Palaemon carinicauda | reverse complement strand
TCACTGTATTGCATGTAGAAATACATGTCAAATAGATATATTCACACACACAATATATATATATATACATATATATATATATATATATACAGAGAGGAGAGAGGAGAGAGAGAGAGAGAGAGAGGAGAGATAATAAATTCATTACTCTTGTGAGTAATACCTATAATATAGGTATTACTCACAAAAGTAATGAATTTATTCTACACACACACACCACACACATATATATATATATATATATATAATGTCCTGTATAGTGTAATAAATACTCAGTTATATTTTTACAAATATATTCTATATAAATATATTCAGGTATCTAATGATTCCTTTTTTTTTTTTTTTTTTTTGTACAATTCATGCATAAGTTCATACATACATCAGTGAATTACCTTTGTGAACAATAATTATTTGCATAACAACATATAAACGATCCGTTCACAGAAAGCTCCATGAAACATTCGTGCTATTACAACGTTATTTTCAAAATAAGAACACTCAGTAGCTTGCGTATCTCCATCAAAGTCGATAAGCAATAATTAGTTTAGAGGTCGCTCGTGAATGGCAGAGGCAAGGAACGTGCCCTAGTGTGACTGCCCAAAACTAGGACCAGGGAGGGCCAGGCAATGGCTGCTGATGACTCAGGTGGTAGATCTATGTGCTTCCGCAAACCCCCCTCCCTCTCCTAAAGCTCACAGAAATGGTAAGGTTGCAGACACTACAAGAAACTACCGAGCTTGAGCACGTCTTGAACCCCAGTCTAGCAGATCGTGAGGCAGCGACGTTCCCAATAGGATACCTCATCCATATTTATTATCTATTTTTTTTTTTTTTTTATTTTGGTATGCTGTTTATGCTCATGGCACGTTCATAGTTTGAAATGCGGTAAAATTGAAAATATTATTAATGGAGAAATGTTTTCTAAGGCTACAAACTCCATTTTCTTTTCTTTTTTCAAGAATCCACCAAAAGTGAAATGTTCCAATCACATTAAAGATTCGATTACCACTTCTGAGAATGTTAAACACTCCTCACAGACAGCTGCACATTTTCGGACGTAAGGACGTAAGCAAAATATTTTTTTCTTTAATTATTTGGAGCTTTCAGTGGTGCAATAAACTATTTACAAGTAAACGCACTGGACCATATATTTACTTTTATAAGCGCAAGATCTGTCCATTGGATATCAGAGTAAGAGGCTTAACCCAGCTTATAGGGGCAGCAGAACATTTTCATGAACGGTCCCACCTTTTCCCGTGGCTCTGTCATAGAGAGAGAGAGAGAGAGGAGAGAGAGAGAGAGAGAGAGAGAGAGAGTGAGTATGGCATAATAGGGAATATAAATACCAGACGCATATGGAAAGTGGAACGGGAATATTTGAAAAATCATCATAAATAAATAGAAAAAAAAAAACATTAAAAGAGACTTTATGGAAAGTTTGATTAGAAAGATATTAACCTGAATATGTATTATAGCCTCGGAATGATAAGTAAAACAATTCGCCTTCATAGTTTTCTTTACCGTTGACGCACAATTCACGTGAGGCAGAATAGTCAACTAAATTCAGCATGCAATTGTTTCCTCACATCACTGACAGTGGTTCCCACTCATCATCTGGGCCAGTAATGTTGGCGCTACCTTATTTGGGCCTCGTGTACTTCCGAACAGGCTTATAGATGAGGCATACAAGCGCCTGATTTTTTGAACGGTGTTCCACTTATCACTACGACAAGTGCATTTCATGCACCAGACAGCATCTACATTGTTTGTAACGCTTCCAAAAGGCTAAAATCACTGGCTACGACACTGCATGCATTACCTGCATAACGTCTACAACGTTTAGGACGCTTTCAGAAGGCTAAAATCACTGGGTGCACCAACACTTGCACTCACACCTCGCTAAAAACCATGCTACGCTAAGCTCGACCAGCTGCCTACGCAAGCTGTGTGCTTGTGATACTACCAATGTGAATGGTCTAAGAAAGTTCTCCGAGACATAGGAATCATCAAAAGTACCATAGACATTAGCCAATCCCCCGTCGCAAGGGTGCTGCCACACCTTTTCAGTGTTGCAGATCTCGGATACCAGCACAGAAGGTTCCCTAGTAGTGAATTCGAATAGCTGGACCAATTTCATCTTCTCTCTCACCTAGATTGAACTCTGTGGCCATTTGGAATCATCTATGTATTCCTCTCCGGTAGATTGTGTGGACACTCCCCATCCGAATTTTCGTGAGTCTCTGAGACGTAAATGTCAGACCTTCATTATAGCATGGGGTGCACCTTTTGAACACCTTGAGAACACTCAAGAACAACGTGTGTACCAGATGTGGGAATTAAAGGCATTCTGATTAGTATGAGTTTTCATATTCCGAACATATGTTCATGGAAACTATTTTCCTTATTTAGACAAGGAACATAATCCTGAAGTAATGACATCTATTTTTGTATCCGTTTCTTGTCCAATCCAGGATACAGGCCTCAGTCGCATCCTAAGTTATGTCTGGAGTTTGGCTATTTTCATCACCACGCTGACCAATTATGATCGGTGATGATGGGAGAGTTTTGTCTGATTGCTTACTTGAGACCGACCTAGTATGGGTGGCCCTGACTAGTACAGTTTTGCTTATCATAGCGATACGCAAACCATTTCAACACGTTAAGGTATCCTCACTCAGAAAGGTAATATATATATATATATATATATATATGTGTGTGTGTGGACGCGCATGAGAGAGAGAGAGAGAGAGAGAGAGAGAGAGAGAGAGAGAGAATTCTTCCCCCTTTGAATTTTTATTTTCTGGAAATCTAGCGGCTAGAGGGTTATGAGTATCCACAGTCCTCTCATCACCATAGTATCTTGTTGATCAGATTCGGAACAGGAAGATCCGCTGTGGTGACAAAAACTCTCTCTCTCTCCTCTCTCTCTCTCTCTCTCTCTCTCTCTCTGCAAAAGTAAGCAGGGATTCCTGGAAGGTTATCGAACTTTTTTTTCTTGTGAAATAAAGAGAGAGAGAAAAAAGTAGTTTGGAAAGATTTTGCATTTATTTCATCCGTATTCTGAGGTTTGCTTTTTATTGCTCTTCCTATCCCAATTTTCTCCTATGTCAAAGGCATCTTCTGTTCTCTAAGGGAATAGAGATGAATAAAAGGATTATTTTTTGGAGTTTCTCATTTAAGACATTCTGAGGATATATTTGGGAGGGGAGGTTTAAATATAAATTTTTCAATTCCCCTTCGGTCGAATTTGAATAAAGCAAGAAGTTATTCCCAATAAATTCAATTAGGAAAATACGTATCCACGTAATATATATATATATATATATATATTATATATATATATATATATATATATATATATATATATATATGTATATATATATATATATGTATGTGTGTGTGTGTAGATGTGTGTGTATGTGTGTGTGCGTTGGTGTGGGTGTGTGTATGCGTGTGCGTGCAATTAATTTGTTATTGATCCTATCCATCTTGTCCAATTTCTGGCATCCTGTTTTGTCATTACATTCAACAATTTGATCACTTCTCCCGACTTGAGATCTTGATAACTTGTCGTATATTCGATTTTGAAGTATTTTTTATCTGTTTGGTCTCATTCAATAACTTTCCGTTTATATCACCTTCGTCTAACTTCTCGTTCTCTTGATAATATCAGCTCTCTCTCTCACTCTCTCTCTCTCTCTCTCCTCTCTCTCTCTCTCTCTCTCTCTCTCGTCCTCAGAACACCACTCTTCTCCTTCCTTATATCCAGACTTCTTCAACCTCTCGTCCATTCTCGTCCTCTTCCTCTTCAGACACTCGGTTCAGCACTTATCCAATTCAACCACATCCTCCTCATCAATTCTCTTGTTTTATGGTGCTGAACTTATTTCCCACTCAATTCCATCCCATTTCAATTCATCAACCACTTCTTCGGTCCAGTTTTCGATCCTCCCTTCCCAAATGAAACCCAACTTATTACAACCTCCTACCCCACACGACTTGTCCCTCCCACTCTTGACCTCTCCCACACTCAGACTCTTGTACCACTCAATTTCTCCCATATTCAACTTTTTTTTTTCTTTTTTTTATCATAGTCTACCTCAATTCCTCACTCAACATGGAGTTCATTATCCCTGGTCATCGCCATAACAATGGCTTCTCTTATGTTCTTCTGGTGTTATTATATATCCATTTTCCCTTCATCTTCTATTTGTTCGTTTTTGTGGTTCTTTCAATTTGTGAGAATATTCGGTTTTTGGGGACTACTAATCTCCCATTTTTCCTTTTCTCTTCCTATTTATCTTAATTGTGATTTTTCATATTTTTCTCTTTAATTTTTAGTTTTCTTATACTACACTTCTTTGTATGATCGAAATGAGAGTTTGTATTTGTGATGTTGGCCATAAATGATTATGTTAATAACTAAAGTGATTATGCAATTTGCAAGACAAAAAAAGTGAATATCAAAAACAATAAAATGTTTGAAATTGAAAACGAAGAATGTTGTGGAATAGAATAGTTTGATTAGCGGTAAAAGTGAAAATCGACGCGCGCGCGCGCGCACACACAATAAATAATAAATAAAATATATATATATATATATATATATATATATATATATATATATATATATGTGTGTGTGTGTGTGCGTATATATGTGTGTCCATACGCGGATTCATCAGCGTCATCTCTTGGCATCGAACGTCTGGGAAGCCATGAAAGGCGAAGCCTTCCGTCAGCCGGAATCATATTTCCCAGACTTTTAGGGCAAGGGCCTCATCTTCAAAGGAACAATAGGGATCCTCTGAAGGAGGTGTCTTTGGAGACAATGATTGCCTCCGATACATCCGCTCCGCCTTACCACGTCTTCTGCTCAGAGCAGTTCCAAATCTAATTTGCCCGCAGAGTTCCTTGCAAGGGGAAGATATCCCTTTATAGATAGACTGGGTACATAGACTGGCTAACCGGTTTACTGACTGACTGAGTATCTGTATGGCTAAGATATTGGCAAATTTAGGAAAAGGTGGTAACTTGACACTGTGATTAGCTTAGCTAAATGCCCCGACATTTAAAGAAAATAAAACTTTTGATTTGTAGTCTGACGGTGCAAGTGACTGAATATGCTAACATAACTTTCAGTTCTGAGAATTATAGATTTTAAGAAATAGTCATCCTAAGAGACTGAAGTTCCTTACCGTTTTCTAACAACAGTGATAATTTTGCATTTTTTGACGTTAGAGAGGAAGTTCCCTAGGCATTTCCCCTTGTCTCAGGTTTCTTAGTCTGATAATTCGGAAAATCTCTCTCTCTCTCTCTCTCTCTCTCTCTCTCTCTCTCTCTCTCTCTCTCTCTCTCTCTCTCTCTCTCTCTCTCTCTCTCTCTTTGAAAAGACAATGCCTATTGGGAAAACTGAACTGGTTTGATGGTGGAAATACGAAACAATATATATATATATATACATATATATATATATATATATATATATGTATATATATATATATACATAACTTCATGCATATTGTACATATGTATGTGTATATATAATGTATATAATCCATGTATGTATATAGATGAATAGAGAGATAGGTAATATATAGAAATAGACAGGCTGTAGACTGCAAACACAGTGCAACCCGTTTCCTTGCTGGGACTTCCTCCCAAGACGTTTGTCATTTGTAAGTCCGGACACTTCTATGGCTCCTTTCAAACAAGTTTTTGTTTCTTGTTGGCGACATCTCTGACTGAAACGTATTTTTATTTTCAATTTAGATGACGATGCTGTTGATTCATTTGTTGTTCATATAATGGATTTTTTTCCTCTTGTGGTGACACCATTTTGTTTTAGCTTTGGTATTACTTCACATTATTTAGATTGTTTATGATGTTTTAGATAACTAATAAATATGTGAATGCTGTTTAAGAAGTGTCTGTGTAATCTTTTTCTTGTTGATGTCACTTTATATTATTGTGAAAGAGGAGAATCGATATCGAATTGCCATTATAGAGAGAGAGAGAGAGAGAGAGAGAGAGAGAGAGAGGGCGAGAGTGTGTGTGTGTGTGTGTGTGTGTGTGTGTGTTAGAAGATATGGTCAAATAGAAAATGTACTGAGGGCAAGGGGAGAGAAAGTGAGTATCGATATGACAAAAATTAAGCAGAAATAAAGAAGTCGAGGAAGAGAGAAAGAATCAATATGGAGTAATAAGGTAAAAAGTATATATGAAAATATTGTTGGATAGAGAGAGAGAGAGAGAGAGAGAGAGAGAGAGAGAGAGAGAGAGAGATGAAAACATTGCTTATGACCTTCATTTGGAACTGTTGATGAGACCATCTTCCTGGGAGGAAATTGAGAGGCGAATTTATGCCGGGGAAATAGCACATTGCTTTGGCGTTTCTGTCGTTTACCGAAGGAACAAGCAATTACAGCGTGAATGGGCTTCGAAGATACAACGTCACGTACTCTAACTTAGCTTAAGTCTTAATTACCTCACTTTTCTCCAAGTTGCTGGAGATGAGGGCGCTCGTTAAAGTTGCCATGACTTCCAGACTTGTTTTCATCTTTAGTTCTTTGGAAATACTTTAGTCGTTGTTGCCAGTGAAGGGAAATGGAAAGTGAGTGTCTGCAGATAATAGATTTATGTGTTCTAAAGATAACACCTTTGATGGCGTTTATATTTTAATAATCAACACTTTTGGTGACATATATTTGAAAAATAATATATTTGATGACATAGTACTTCTTTAAAAAGAATATATATATATATATATATATATATATATATATATATATATATATATATATATTATATATATATGTGTGTGTATATATTATATATATTTATGTATATATATATATATATATATATATATATATATATATATATATATATATGTGTGTGTGTGTGTGTGTATGCATATATATATATATATATATATATATATATGTGTGTGTGTATATACGTGCATATATATATATATATATATATATATATATATATATATATATATATATATACCGTACTTCTTTTAAGATAGGGACATGTGTGGAGGATACAACTTTTCACATTCCAAACGGGGTAAGGTTGCTAGCCCCACACCCTTTTTCTTAAACATAACAATTGATGGTAACCATTCGAAAGTAATCCAAGTGCGATTCTCTTGGCTATTGGCTAAAAGGTGCAAAATTTATTGCACAGGCCAAGAGGGGAAAGCATCCAAGTCGTTGTCTCTATTTGAAGTAGAACTTCGATGTCCTTGGTCGTGATGCAAATACAGTAACTTAAAATATATGAAGTTTAGGATGTTGTAAACCCCACTTGAGTCCTCCCACGTTTATTATTATTGAAATATATCAATTATTATTGCATTGAATGAAAGAAACTAAATTTTTCGGAATTCTTAAAGACCGACTTAAAGAAGGACGTTGGGGAGGGCTGATGAATAGATGAATCATAGTGGGAGGCATTGCCCTGGCCTTTGCCCATTGACCTTTTAACCTTAAGCTTCTTGCTGCAGTTTGTAAAAGTCATCTGTCATAGCTAACCGCGCCCTGCTTGTAAAGGGGATCAGACCAATGAAAGAATACATATCTTTTGGTATGGTTGCTAGAAGTAGGAGGAAATCCCTTGACTTTATTATTAGTTTACGCATTTTTTTTTTATTTCTTAAATGGGATGAAGATTATTATTGAATAATTGTGATAGTTTTGATAATAACATTAAATTTGACAACAAAAATGGCGATTGATATGATATAATGTTATCATTTTAAATAAAACATTAAAGAACTGTAACTTATTATGATCTAATAAATGCTGAAATAAATATTATATAATGATTTTTATTCAATGTTAATATTGATAATAACAGTTACTCACAATAAGAAGGGCAAAACCTGAGAATCTTTGCGACCAGAACTTATAGAAGAAATCTTTCCCAATATTGGATATGTCATTTACTGAATAAACTCTAGGGTAAATTTCGCGCCATTTTTGGCACCAGTCCCTCTGATGGGGAAAGATTCCAGAAACGAGATAAATTTTGAGCAGTCGTCTGCACTTTGCATAATTTTAGGTAGATCGAATGGCCTACATGACCCTACTTTTCAAGAAGTGTGAAAGAATTGTCTGGCAAAAAGTCTATGAAGAAATCGCAATACTTTCAGGGGAATTACGATGTTTGTAGGATAGGGGGAGGGGGAGAGGGAATTGCCGGTTTCGTGAAATACGTGGATTTAAGGAATCTTTTTATTCTACTTAGCGATGAGTATTTTTTTCCATTTGCTTTCCAGCTTTGGAATTCTCTCCCTGCTTTATGCCTCCTTCCTTTGATAACGTTTTATCCCAGGACAGGCCAGAAACGGTTGCATTTATGGTATATATATATATATATATATATATATATATATATATATATATATATATATATATATATATATATAATACTCCTTCTAATATCTAGATTTCCTCTGCCTCGGGATCAGAGACCCAAGGGGGAATCTAACCTGGGCCCAAGAAACTGAGGTTCCATTAACTTACAATTCAGCAACAAAGAGGGATAAAAGTTGACAATTCTCCCATACTTATACCTGTCGAATTCAGGTTTTATGTATTTAGAATTGAAATCAACCCATCTCCACCATGGTAGCTTGTTGTTAAGTTTGTACTTAGCTATGATTAAAGATAAATTTTGCATATTTAGACGTGTTTTTCATATTCATATAAGCCATATATAATACTCATAATATCTGGATTCTCTCTTCCTCGAATTCGACAGTTATTTTATATCTCACGTATAAGTGTGCGTAATGCTGCCGATTAGCGTATTATTTAAGACAGTTGTCTGACAATTGAAGGGTTGTTTATTAAGGGAATCTCTATAACTGCCGACCTTCCCCTTCAGAATGGCTTCTGAGCTTCGTTTAAGAATGTATGGCGTTTCCTTCACAGATTTTATAGTTATTTTTGTTTGTCTTGTTTCCTTGTGTTACTGAAGTTTGTATATATATATATATATTTATATATATATATATATATATATATATATATATATATGTGTGTGTGTGTGTGTGTGTGTATGGGTAGTGGCTACTTATTAATTCCGTTTATTACGCCGTAGTTCTTTCATCTTCTTCATGGAAGTGTCACTTGAAAATACGTCCCAAAGTCTTACCCACCGGAAAAATAATGATGATAACTGAAAAAAAGAAATATAAAGAAACAAAGCAATTTCCTCTGAGTCAACAACAAGAACAACAACAGTCATTTTAATTTAGTCACATGACCTGCATTACAGTTGCTTCCCGTACAACGCGACAGGGAGTCTTCGAAAATATTGACGCTAGTCTCCCCATAGTAATCCAGTCAAGAGAAGTCCCCTAAGTTTGGCGAGGTGGATTTGCAGCCCTCAAGTTATTTATACGACGGAAACATGACCAGAGCTTGCTTGTTGTTTTTTACCTCAGAGAACCCGTTGTGCGGTCGATCAATATTTCTAGGTTGTCACTCCCAGCTGGCTTCTGTAGGTTTTCATATTTATCTTCTAGTTTCATAAATTCCGGTATATAGTTGCCTGTTGGCTGTTCATGGTATTTAGAGAGAGAGAGAGAGAGAGAGAGAGAGAGAGAGAGAGAGAGAGAGATTGTGAGAGATTGTTGTCAAACGTTTGCCATGGTCACTGACGCTAGCCGGTTGTAAATGATTATATTACTCCAGACCTCCAAGAGGTGGGTTGGGCCAGCGCCCTCAATTCATTCATTCCAGCACTTACACTCACGGACTTGAAGGCTCTGAAACTTCTTAGTAATTTATGAAATATATCTCACACATTTCCTAAATGTGATGATTTAGTCGCTAAGTATTAATGTTTACTTAGACAAAAAAGTCTTAGAACTATTTTTCCATATTGGATCCCTTAGTCTTATAGTATCCTGCTTTTCCAACTAGGTTGTAGCTTACCTAGAAATAATAAGTAATAATAATAATAATAGTAAGGGGGATAGGGGTAAGAGTGAGGAATTTGTAATTCCTTCAAAAGTCCTGCTGTCATCTGACAATAGCCCTCCTTTTGAGAAGACCTCGTCCGCACGTCTCGTAATCCCCTCCAAAATTTATACGATTCGGAGCTGCCAAAAGGAGCCCACGTATTTGGGTAATAAGATTTTTATGCAGATGAGACGCGGAGTCATTTCGAGGATGAAATGCGTAAACAGTAATACCAGTTTACAGTGGCGTAGCTGAGCCGGGTGTCGTGTCTCTTTAACACAACTTACACAAAGCTCTCGGGGCCATTCACTTAAAAATTTACTCCAACGCGGGGAATTGTTTCTACCGATAGCAAACGTGGACTTCCTGTGAAGCTATTTAGAGGGCCAGGAGTATTATTGGACATGCCTGAGCTTTCCCTTCCCTCGTATGGATCCCGAATAAGTAACAAGAAATAATAGAGTACGCCTGACGGATGTCGATAGTTGCAGCTCTCTGTCACGGCATGCAGCGTGCAGCCAGCATATCCGTGAGTTGACAAACGACCACTTTTGCGAATTGACTTTGCATGTGGGAGGTAATGGGACCTTGGAGTAATAGATTAAGATGTATATTACTACTACGGCTACTACCACTACTACTACTACACTTTTTTTGTTTCTTTTTTTCTTTTTTTTTTACTGTATTTTGGACCATGGTCGCTAATATATTAAGGTGAATGTTTCTTTTATTACTACAGCTACTACTACTACTACTACTACTTTTCCTACATTAGCTTATGGTCTGTAAGCTGTACGCAAGCTTTAGTAAATAGACTGCTTATAGACTCCTGTATTACAATTACCACTACTAATGTCGCTACGGAACCGCTTTTGATCATTGCTCTACAACTACTACCAACACTATTGCCGGAAATTCTAATAACACAGCAATATCACCCTCAGTCCCAAAGAACATTAAATTTAGATTGTAGATAGCCAACAACAACATTCAGGCTATTGTTTTGTTGTAAATGGCGTGGTGGGAAGGGCATTTATAATTAGCTGCAAAAATATAGAAAGTAATTGCAATGATAAAACAAAAAATATAGCACAGTGAGGGCAAACTTGACTTCATTAAGAAAGTATTACAAAAAGCCATTTTAAATCGTTTATTGGTATTACTATGTGATTCTTGATTGCAGATTTTCGTTTGAGAAAATGTTGACAGTCTCTTTACTTCAGTTGCAGAAACATGGGTATATTGAGAAAAGTCTTCAATGTTTTTGGAAATGTTTATCCTAAAAAAGTATAATCTTTTTATTTTGCTGTTTCAATATTTTTCATGTCTCGTCTTTAACAGCTGATTCTTATTTAAATTTGCTGAGCAAAAGCTTGTGTCTATTCAATTTCTCATCCCTTACCTGGATATTAATATCTGGCACCGTCGTTGTTAGCTCTCTGTGCATGCTTTATAGGATTTTTTATAAATCAATACCTTCCTTTGCATTCAGAATATCCCAGATTACCACCACGCATTACAGGCCATGTGATTAATTCTAACTGTATTGCCTATTGCATGTGGCTCTATAATAGATATCACTCGAGAAATTTGATTCTTGAGGCTGTGACCGAAGTATGGAATGAACATCCCAATCAAATAGTTGAATCAGTGGAACTTCAGAAATTCAGTGGTTCAAATGCTTTTCTGACATAACCCAAGTTTCATCATTTATATATCTTAGTATATTCTATTATTTTCTGTTTTACGGATTATTCTTCACTCCTCCATTTCATTCCCTCTAAGGTTCTTGGGGCTTGTTGCATTTTGCTTTTCCAACTGGGGATGCAGCTTGGCTACGAATAATGATGCTAATCTCTTTCCTTTATACATGGCATTTTCACGCAAGGACCAAACACAGACTGAAATCTGAGATTGAAATGTGCATTTCCAACCGCTATTTCGCGGAGAACTTCGAATGGCTGACAGAATGTGATACTGTTTTTGCATCTTATGCCAAAGGTTCTCCGAACGGACCTAAGGTTACCCGATACTCTTGTGGGACCAACTTGCGAAATAGGGAAACCAAGTAAAGGCAAGAGGGGGATTATGTGCATACGGTAATGATAACATAAACAAGACTACTGTGAAAACTATCACTGAAATTTGCATATATTTTTTTCTTTACATCCTCAGCTACATAAGCTGTTTACTTTCTGCATCATGTAGATGAATCTTTTTATATATGATTTGCGTTATTGTCAGTTAGATAAAACAAAGACTTGTGATTAAAAATAAATAACAAGTACGGTTTTTTTAATAGAAAAGCAACTTCCAGAACAAACGGAAACCTCATTCATTTCCCCGAAAGAGAAGTAAAAGAAAAGAGAGAGAGAGAGAGAGAGAGAGAGAGAGAGAGAGAGAGAGAGAGAGAGAGAGAGAGAGAGAGACAGAGCGCGTCTACGTTATGGATCATAACTTGATTTTCTTTCGTTCCAATCTTTCTTTTTCGATGGTCATATGCCACTTAGCCGCTGGTTGAACCTGAGAGAATATACCGGGTTTTGGAGATGGAGACGACGTTCAGTAACAGTTCTGAACCAACACTTTTACGTCAGACTGTGACATTTTGATTGCATTCTGCCGACCGAGATTATCCCTTGGACATCCTGCTTCTCTCTGCCACTCCCTCAAGTTTGCTCAGAAAATCGTTCCGTATTAATGCTGACCTTTTCGCGTCCTTGCTGACGTTATTGGAGTGCAACATTTACCACATACTTCCATTCAGCTGCGATTGCGTTCATCGGGTTCTGGATGACCGATTGAACTTTTCACAGTTGTGCAACGGTGGGGATGAATAAAATACGCGGATAGATAGGATGATTTATATATATAGATAAATTGAATGCATTTGAGGTTCATTGGATGGCAATCGTCTTTTGGTGATTCAATAGATATTTGCACAGCTGTAATAAAATAGATAGATAGGTAGATAGGCTTAATGCAAAATGACGAATAGATAAACAACAAGAGAATTAGACAGAAAGAATGATTACTAGAATTCAAAATTTTAAAATTTATGGTAAGATACACTTTTGTAATATTTTCAAAATAATCTTCGATTAATTTTTTTTCCAGTAATTAAAAATTTTAGTTATCAATGTACATTCCAAGGAACAAAATTCAGTTAGTCTCTCTCTCTCTCTCTCTCTCTCTCTCTCTCTCTCTCTCTCTCTCTCTCTCTGCGAACCAACTAGTCATTAGGACTGGAAATATTCATAGTATTTTCCGCCTCTTAGCCGTGATGTATGGCGCCAATATTCTTGATTTATTATCTCAGTGGCCACGGTTATTTCACTTTCTAAGCCTACCCAGATAAATTAGGCCTACCCAACTCGCATCTCCATTCATATTAACGATTAAGGATCTAGATTTAAATAGACTGCCTTAGATCGGTCGTTGGCCTTTTGAAGGTCAAATTAGTAAAGTATCTAACTGACATTCCGGAGAAGGTCAACGGAGGAAGTCTGAATGGTGCAGATTCTTTTAAAGGTTTAAAGGCCACTCATGAATAGCAGAGGCAAGGGACAGTGACATTGCCCTTGCAAGCAAGACAATGCCCTAGAGACTGACCATATATACATAGGATCAGCGCCCAAGACCCCTCTCCACCCAAGCTAGGACCAAGGTGGGCCAGGCAATGGCTGTTGATGACTCAGTAGATAGACCTATAAGCTCCCCTAACCCCCTCCCCCTCCATATCTCCAATTCACCACCACCCCTTTTTCTTCAATCCCTTCTGTGCCTTCTTTTCATATTCATTCCTGTCTTTTCTTTCCCCTATTCCTACTCCTTATCACCTTTACTTGGTTCCTCCTCATTCTCCTCGTCATCATCTTCTGGTCCGAGTCTTCTTCCCTGGTCCTCTTCCTTCTCCTATCTTTTTTTTTTTCTTTTTTATAGTAATTTTACCTTTACCTTTTTTTCCTCCTCATTTTCCTTCGCTTCTCTACCTTCTTTTGTTTTTTCCTTTTAATGTTCGTTCCCATTCCATCTTCACCTTTTTTTCCTAGTGTGTTATGGGTCGGGGTTTTGGGGTATCTTCGGAATCACCTTCGGTTTTATTTTCTTCGGATCGCTGAGAATTCCGCTAAAACACTATTCTGGGGAATTCTTGGCCACTGTTGCATCGATTGCATGAATTATTGAAAGTATTAACTCTCTCTCTCTCTCTCTCTCTCTCTCTCTCTCTCTCTCTCTCTCTCTCTCTCTCTGTAAAAAGCATCGATGAAATATTAGCGAATTCTGAACTGGTTGTAAGCTTAAAATTATACATTATCATGATATGTCAATGCCGAGTGTGTGTGTGTGTGTGTGTGTGAGTGTGTGTGTTCAGTACATGTAACTCAGTATTGATCAAATCTAGTCAAATTCTAAGTTGAAAATAAAATGTTCGTGTACGTTTAACAGGAAATGTATGAGAGAGAGAGAGAGAGAGAGAGAGAGAGAGAGAGAGAGAGGCTACGTGTTGTTGCTTGTAACAGTTTGAATTTTTTAGTATTTTTGTATATGTTTACGGGGAAAGAGTGAGAAAGAGGGAGGTTACGTGTTAGAGTATGTATTGTGTATGTGTTGGAGAGAGAGAGAGAGAGGAGAGAGAGAGAGAGAGAGAGAGAGAGAGAGAGAGAGAGAGAGATTTTATTGCGTGTGAAGGTAAATGTTTGCGTATTTTTCTATATATTTAGCGGAAAAGAGAGAGGGAGGCTACGTGTTAAATGTGTGTTTTGTGTATGTGTGAGAGAGAGAAAGAGAGAGGTACTTGTTATTGCGTGTAATGGTAAACGTTTCTGTATTTTTTATATATTAGAGGGAAAGAGAGAAAGAGAGAGAGGGAGGTTACGTGTTAGTATGTGTTTTGTGTCTGTGTGTGTGTGTGTGTGAGAGAGAGAGAGAGAGAGAGAGAGAGAGAGAGAATGGTGTTTGTTGAGTAGCTAGCTAGCTAGTTAGCTTTGCGTGTGATGGGGAGGAGGGCGTCCATGTCTTGCAGGTTACTATTTCAACCATAAGAGGCAGCACGTTTTCCCTAAATGGATTCTGGGGAACTTGAGAAGAAATTAAGGCCTCGGCGAGTTTTACTTGGGGTCGTACGTTGCTGTTAATGGTTACAGATAATGGCCCCGACCCGGCCGATGAAGAGAACGGAATCCAAATTGACGGTCTTCCTAAATTCGGGTATTCAGCCGTTCTAACCCTCACTGTACATGTGACTTAATTTTTACTCCTTCGGACCTCCCCTCCCCCCCCCCCTCCTCTACACAGCCCCCAACTGTGGAAATTCTCCCAAATAACCCCCCTCCCAACAAGTACCCACATCTTCCCTGGCTAAGGGGTGCAAAGTCAATACATATTGACTCTGAGGGGGTGTAGGTACTTTGATTATCGTCCCATGTCTTTCTGTTAATTTAGTTATTCATAAAGGTTATTTTCAGGACATTCATTCTTTATTGTGTTTTTCATACCTCTGTTTATGTTTTACGAATAGATTTACTATTCAAGAATACGAGAATATTACATAAACCGTTGACAAAT
>NC_090735.1:62828000-62833006 GCF_036898095.1 Palaemon carinicauda | reverse complement strand
AGAGAGAGAGAGCGAGCACTGTTTTATAAAAGACCCCCACTAACTCATCTCTTTATTAAGAGAGAGAGAGAGAGAGAGAGAGAGAGAGAGAGAGAGAGAGAGAGAGAGAGAGAGAGAGCACTATTTTTTAAAAGACCCCCACTAACTCATCTCTTTATTGATAGAGAGAGAGAGAGAGAGAGAGAGAGAGAGAGAGAGAGAGAGAGAGAGAGAGAGAGAGAGAGAGAGCACTATTTTATAAAAGACCCCCACTAACTCATCTCTTTATTAAAAGAGAGAGAGAGAGAGAGAGAGAGAGAGGAGAGAGAGAGAGAGAGAGATGAGAGAGAGAGAGAGAGAGAGAGAGAGACTAGTAGTTTATAAAATACTTCAATTAACTCTTCCCTTTATTAAGTGAGTGAGAGACCAATATTTTATGTGACCGCCACTGAGTATTCCCTTTATTAAAAGAGAGAGAGAGAGAGAGAGAGAGAGAGAGGAGAGAGAGAGAGAGAGAGAGAGAGAGAGTAGTATTTTATAAATTACCTCAATTGACTCTTCCCTTTATTTAGTGAGTGAGAGACCAATATCTTATAAGTGACCGCCACAGAGTCTTCCCTTTGATAAAAAAAAAGAGAGAGAGAGAGAGAGAGAGAGAGAGAGAGAGAGAGAGAGAGAGAGAGAGAGAGAGAGAGAGAGAGAGACTAATATTTTATAAATTACCTCAACTGCGTCTTCCCTTTACTAAGTGAGTGAGGAGACCGATATTTTATAAGTGACCGCCACTGAGTCTTCCCTTTATTAAAAGAGAGAGAGAGAGAGAGAGAGAGAGAGAGAGAGAGAGAGAGAGAGAGAGAGAGAGAGAGAGAGCAGTATTTTATAAATGACCTCTACTGACCCTTTATTAAGTGAGAGACCAGTATTTTTTAAATGACGTCCACTGAGTCTTCCCTTTATTAAGAGAGAGAGAGAGAGAGAGAGAGAGAGAGAGAGAGAGAGAGAGAGAGAGAGAGAGAGAGAGAGAGAGACATATCCTGGGTGCCAGACGTTTTCATCGCAATATGAAGATCATCCCCTGACCCTAGCGTTGTTTCCCCCTGAAACTCTGCGGCTGATTTTCGAAAACTTCCAAAACTTCATAGACAAAGTTTGTTACTGACGCTGACACGTAGATAATCTTTATCCTTTTTACTTAGTTTTCTTTTATATTTTACCCTTTTGCCATTTTGTTTTATTTTTCGAAGATATGTTGAGTGAAGATGAGAGCCAGAACGAATGGAAAAAGCTTTAAAATATTTTATATTTGTGATGATGATATGGTAGTTATACTCCTTTAAAGGACTTTACATACGTTTATATATATATATATATATATATATATATATATATATATATATATATATATATATATATATATATATATATATATTTCCTTAATAAAGACAGAAATGCACATAATCAACAGGCATGATTGTAACAACGGAAGGTGTAGTTCGGAACATACTAGTTACGGTCTAATAGTGGAAAAAAAGCTTTGTATTTTTTAATGTAACGAAAAGGTTTATTTCATCACTTAGGAACATGGAGAGAGAGAGAGAGAGAGAGAGAGAGAGAGAGAGAGAGAGAGAGAGAGAGAGAGAGAGACTGATACTAAATATTTCATTTTGTAATTTTCATATTTTGGTTAGATAGGTTCCGGTAATTAAGCTATATTAATTTCAAGCACAGTTACAAATAAGTATTTCTACGTATTGGATGACTGTAATGTACACTACTACTTATCCATTTTATTATAAATCTCTTTATTTATAATAATCACAGATAAAGGCACACACGGTGTGTGTGTATATATATATATATATATATATATATATATATATATATATATATATATATATATATATATATATATATATATATATATATATATATATATCGGTTTTATTCTTAACATGTTTATACAGCTTTCGCTTTTTTTTAAATCGTTTTTTGAATTACTTTCATTGTTATCAAAGTTTTATTTCAGATTTTTTTTCTATCTAGTTCTATCAATAATTGATTTCAATATCATTATGACCTTAAGACAGCAATGATAATAATCCTTATCACAAAAATTAGGGAGGAATATCTTAGCACATAAAATACTTGCACAAAGAACTACACATCTTGAAAAACTTGTTAACAATTTCCAGGAATATTAGTCTCCAGTTTCCCAATTTTTTTTTCTTTTTTGCGGTTTTATATCAAAGAGTATCCAACAAATATTTGATTGTCTTTTTTTTCTTTTTTTTTTATAATAAGCATTACATATTACCATCACGATATTAGATGAAATTTTCCTGTATTAAAGGGTTAATGTCGCAAGATATTTCAAGCTACTCACATACCTCGATCCTTATCTTTTGAAAAAAAACTCGTGTCGACTTGGTGATAAGAGTCTTTCAGCGTACACTTTTTACCAATTTAAAAAAGGGGTAGTCGAGTCCTTATGGGGCCCGGCAAGTTGTTAGCACCATTCCCTTTTAATCCTTTTATACATACATGGCAGTTGCTAGTCTCCATTTAAAGGTGAATACAGTTGTTTTATATATATATATATATATATATATATATATATATATATATATATATATATATATATATATATATAATATATATATATATATAGGTAAACCCCTTCTGAGTGAGGATACTTTAAAGTGGTGAAAGAGTTCTATTGCCATGATCATGATCAGTAAAGCTACACTAGTCAGGGCCACCCATACTAGGTTGGTTTGATGTGATTTATCACACGGAAATCTCCCACCAACACTAGTCCCTGATATGACATCTGAAACCTTTGTTCTGCATTAGACTTAAAACGGCTGCATTTGTTGTTATATATATATATATATATATATATATATATATATATATAATGTATGTATATATATATATATATATATATATAATATATATATATATATATATCTTAATATCGAAATCGTTCGGCCTCGTGTGATCAGAATCTCAAGGGGAATAAACTTTATTATTATAGCTGCTGGTTGGCCAGGGATTCGAACCTGGGCCAAGTTGAAACTGAGGTTACAGTGACTCGTCTTTACCAACTAGACTACCAGAGCGAATTCGATAGTCGGAGGTCAGGCTTATATATGAATAAATGGAAAAGACGAGTAAATGTGAACAATTATCATACGCATACATAAGATAATATATGTATACGTGTGTGTGTTTGTGTGCGTGTATGTAATATATATATATATATATATATATATATATATATATATATATATATATACAGTATATACTGTATATATATATACATTTATTTATATAAATATGTATATATAAATATATATATATATATATGTATATATATATATATATATATATATATATATATATATATATATATATATATATCCATTCCGTACACATACACACCACACACACATATATATATATATATATATATATATATATATATATAAATATATATATATATATACATATATATATGTATATTATATATATATATATACATATATATAATGTATATATATATGTATATATATATATATATATATATATATATGCATGTATGTTTGTATGTATGTACATACACAGAAAATAAGTGTAATTATGGAAATAAGAAGACGATTTCGTTGAATGACGTCACGCCTCGTCTCTTAAACAAAGAGATGTTATAACCTCGATAACAATGCCCTAGAGACAATGAGGTCAATCATATTGACTTATTTAGGTTTTGTGATCTGAATATTGTCAATAACAAGGGCATTGAATGCTTAATGTTATCGATGAGCACAGAATAGAACACAGGTTGCAAAGGCTGCGCTGGTGCGTTCTGATATAAAGAAACATTTTTATGTAGGGCTCATATTATCCTCGGTCTTGATTATGGATGCATTGAAGGAAATTGTAAATCGCATGTGTAGTCAATGCTTAATGGCACACCCACACTCATATATATATGTATATATATATATATATATATATATATATATATATATATATATATATACATATATATATATATATATATATATATATATATGTGTGTGTGTGTGTGTGTGTACATATATAGATGTATAAATGTGATGTGTGTGTATATATATATATATATATATATATATATATATATATATATATATATATATATATATATATATATATATACCTCATCAGCAACTGTTGCTAGTCACTGCAGGACAAAAGCCTCAAACATGTTCTTCACACGCGTATGTTTATGGATTTTCTATGCCAGTCTATACCCGCAAATTTTCTTAACCCGTCAAATCATCGTCTTCTACTCCTTTTCCTGCTGCTTCTGTTGATGATGATGATAAAATACACTGTATATATGTGTGTTTTTTGCACATGCCCACCTTTGTATATAAATTGACCGTGGGTAATAACCCCCCTCCCCCTCTTCCCAGCCTGCATCGGCTGAAAGTCTATTAAAGTGGCGATTGTTGGTGTTAACTCTACTGAAGACATAACCGAGACCCACTTTCATTTTGCCTGAAAGTTTCAGCTTCATGAATAAATGCGCATTTTAACTCTGGGACGGAAGCATTATTTGGAAACTTCCGGAGTTCCGGGTAAAACACACTTGTGTTCTGGGTTAGTCTTGGTTTCGTGTCGAGCGGAAGTCTGCCAGGGTGTTATTAGGCGAGCCTTCATATAACGATTTAGAAGAAACTGCTAAGGAAAAAAAAGATTAAATAGAATTATGAAGGTGAACGGAATAAGGTGTAATTTAAGCTTTAGTGGTGATAAAGTATATGGTTTGAAATGGATTCCTCTGCACAGTGTTTATGATTTCAATCACTGTAAAAAACCACTAGGGAATTGTTTGAATCATACTTTCTTCCCCATATCTCTACACAATGTATGGGAATTGTATACTAACTTGTAATTTCCCCCTCTCGTGTGAAAAGGCATGCGCGTATTCTTTATTGGCATGCGGTCAATATTTCATTAGTTTATAAACAAGATGGTTCCTT
>NC_090735.1:62820500-62825500 GCF_036898095.1 Palaemon carinicauda | reverse complement strand
TTGTTGGAAATGGTCTTCCTGTGAGTGAACGAATAAAGGATGGGATTTAAGGATACTTGATTGCGTTTAGCAAAAAAAAAATAATTGAGTTCTGTTCTTCAGGAAAGAGAAATACATAAATATATATGCATAAAAGGGTTTAAGGTAAATGAAAGAGAATGACCACTTATCAAAATAGCTGACAAAACGATTATTAATTACAATAACTTAAAATAAAGAGTACGCACCAACTTCATAACTAGGATAAGAAGAAGGCGGAAAAGATTTCAGAAAAAGATATCGATATATTTGCGGGGAAACAGCAATATAAATAAATGGAATTAAAAACCAAAATATTAGCTATTTATTTTGATAATTTGATCTCGTGACTTTTCTGTTACATTTGACGTTTTTGACCGAACAAACAAGTGCGCTGTATTTAAAGAACTGTATTTTCATCCAATGTTGTACTGTCAGTCATTAATTTGTCCTAGGATTAGAAACTAAAATGAGATCCTGTTGATTCTTAACTTCGTGCTGCAATAAATATGCATTCAATTAAATATACGTATAAAAAAAAAAAAAAGTTGAAAAAACAGATTTCTAACCTGGCGCTGCAAAAACGCGTCTCACCTATTGGCAAAAATTCCACAAGAGGCAACAGTTACCCCATGCAATAATTCTGACGTAAACAGCGGCATTTCATTGCGTGAAAATCCGTTGGTTTGGCATTGATTTCGCCACCCCCTATCCAATCCAAACATTTAAAGCAACATCGGAGAAATTCCTTTGATACACAGTCTCGATTCCCATGAAAGAATACATGTGCTATGAATAGATAACGGGAAAAAAAAAACCTTGTTATGAACACGCTAATATACAACCCCCTCCAACATCTCCCGCAGTTCCATAACCCCCCTCTCTACCCCTCCCCATAAAATATAAATACGTGGCACTTGCCACTGTAATTCACCCTCGGAAAGGCATGATTCCCGTCAACATCATTTTCTTTTGAAATCAAAATTTTGGTATAGGAATTAAGGTTTAGTTTAGTCATAAATATCGAGCGAGCCGCCATAGTATTTGCTACGAATAGTGTCGGAATGCGTGCTGCCATACGGTGGCTATTTGCCTGTCTTGTTTTGCTGTTTGATCCGATCATGAAAAGAGAGAGAGAGAGACAGAGAGAGAGAGAGAGAGAGAGAGAGAGAGAGAGAGAGAGAGAGAGAGAGAGAGATTGAGATTTAGTGTACAAAGAGAAATAATGTATGGCATTTCGCCTTTTTAGTATGAAAATTTCTAGAGGGTAATGACCTATAAAGCTGCTTCAAATTACCGGCCAGAAGTGAGTTTATGTTTACTAATAAGTGTCATGTCAAATGTAGCATATATTTTTTTTTTCCATTCCAAAAGGGCGCTGATATCCCCAACGATGACCAGAGGCCTTGTTATCCCGCATTACATAAACATTGTTTGTGAAAAATTTAGATATTTTTAGTTTAAGGATCAGCTGATAAAGTTTTTTTCGGGTATTTGTTTTTGTTTTGTTTATTCCTTTGTTTCTTTAATCTGATTTAGGCTAGCTTTCCATTTGCTATTGATGCTGTAACTTGCAGAACGCTCGTAGTTGCAACAGTAGGCTATAACTTACAATATTATTATTATTATTATCATTATTATTATTATTATTATTATTATTATTATTATTATTATTATTATTAGCTAAGCTACAAATCTACTTGGAATAGTAAGATGCTACAAATCGAAGGGCTTCAATAGCGAAAAATAGCCCATTGAGGAAAGGAAACAAGGAAATTAATAAACTACAAGAGAAGTAATGAACATTTAAAATACTCTGTATGTCAATGCGCGTAATTAAGAAATCCGACTCAAAATCTATATAATTTTTTATATCAGTCATGCATGTTTTCGATTTCATTTTATTGTCATAATGGTGTGCGCACATACGCAAGGTTTTGGAGATGCAGTGTGTTGTTTAAAAATGACCCAACAAAAACCAGATAACAAATTGGTGACCCAATCCAGCGAATTCAATTTACACTTAATTGGTTTACAATCTAACTCCGGCGATTGCCTGATCCAGTGAGACATATATTCCCTCTCGTGTGTTATTATTTGTCAAACCCTCGCTTGTGGAACGACTAGTTCTAATTCTTATTCATGATATCAGATTTTGATTTTGTCGCTTGAACTTGTGGGTGTGGGTTTATATACTAGCTCACTATATTGGGATCATTGCAACATTGTTATTTAGTATATATATATATATATATATATATATATATATATATATATATATATATATATATATATATACACACACACGCTAACGTGTGTGTATCTGTGTATGTAGGTATAAATTTATGTGTATTTGTCAATATATATAATATATATATATATATATATATATATATATATATATATATGTGTGTGTGTGTGTGTGTGTATAAAACCAAAGTATATGTTTAGGAATTCAATTAGAATGTAGAATCACTTTATCAGAACTCAAGGTATAAATTTATGTGTATTTTTCAATATATATATATATATATATATATATATATATATATATATATATGTGTGTGTGTGTGTGTGTGTGTGTGTGTGTATGTATAAAACCAAATTATATGTTTAGGAATTCAATTAGAATGTAGAATCACTATCAAAAGTCAAGTTCCTTTTAATTAAGCTTTTACAAATATCCAGTTATTTAGTATATATATATATATATATATATATATATATATATATATATATATATATATATATATATATATATATATATATATATATATACTCTTTCGTGGGAACATTTTCGTGTGTGTAATTATCACATAGAAAAATGGCAACTCATAATTCCAATTCCACGAGATTATTGCCGGTCGTTCTACCATAAATAACAGCTCAATGTTGTTATTGACTCCAGACACGCTAAAAGCAGAGTTTAGGAATTGAGTCCAAGGTAATGGGGGGAGAGGTTTGTGCTATAGGAGGGGGGAGGTCGATAGGTATGATGATGGGGGGGTGTGGGGAATTTATATCTTTAAGGGTTAAAGGGAGCGAGGGTTGAAACACGGTAGATTTTCGTTTAGTGATACAACCTTGCTTAATGGGGGAGTGATGTACAGGGAGGTCGATTTGGGAAGGCTGTCATTAAATCGGCGGGATTTATCACTTCCGAGGATTAGTCGTGCGTTCAGGACTTCTAGTTCGTGACGGGTTTTAGGAAAAGTTTTCACATCTCTGTATTTATCTTGGTACTTATTTAAGAGGTATATTTGCCGTCCACCCCAACTTAGGATTTGCTTTATTGCTTGTGTGTGTGGTGTCGACCGACACTATGATTATTATCATTATTATTGCCTACTCCAAGGATATTATAGTTTCACCTGTTATTTTTTTTTTTTTTCACCAGCCTAACTCAAAAGTTTATGGATGATTTATGATGAAATTTAAGGAAATGTCAGAAATAGGCTAGCTTAGAAGTGATTATGTTTTGGCGGTGATCCGTATCCAGGTTTTTTTTTTTTTTTCTAAAGATACTACCTTTCCGGAGGTTTGCTCTCTTTGGCTGCCTGTTTCACTCATTATTATTATATTATTATTATTATTATTATTATTATTATTATTATTATTATTATTATTATTGTTGTTGTTGTTGTTGTTGTTGTTATTATTAAAAGCCAGCTTGTCTCTCTAGTTGGAAAAGTAGAATTCTACAAGACTATGGACCCTATTAAGGAAAAGAGTCCGTCCCGGAAAAAAAGTAAAAATAAAAAATAACAATAAAAAATACATAGCAAAGTAATAGTACCAATATGAACATGGTCAAATACTGAGAAAAGAATACTAGTGTTTGCTTTGAGAATGAAGACCAAAGATCAAGATAAAAACAAAATTTTTGAGATAAGAAAAATGAAATTTTTGCCCCACATTCGTGCTTTTTTGGTATTGTTTTACATTTGATTTCGTTAAGAAAATTAAGGTTATTTATATAAGTTGTCCCCAACCATTATTTGAGACCATTTTTGTTATCTCTACGAATTTCTGTTATAGTTTTTTCGTGCAACTCTGACATGACCATTTTTATTTTATCTCTGCTTGCGTGACAGAGATCACTATCGGGGAACATTGCTATTGAGGAAGGTCGTTCTGTTGACATTTTTTCTTTTTTTGATGTTACCGCAATCTGAATTCTCGGGTGCTTTTGCGCAACCCGCCGAATGTTACTTCATATTCAATTTGTCAAGATTACGTGAGGAAATTTGTAATTTCTGGAGTTTTATTGCTTGGCTATATTGGTGTAGAGGTTTAATTTCCCGCTGACTCATATGTTTGTTTGTGTTTGTATATATCAATATATTATATGTATATAAACATTTTATATATATGTGTATATATATGTATGTATAATGTATATCTATCTATATATATACATATATATAACATATTCAAGTAGTTTATGTACTGTATGCAAATATGCTCTTCGGGCATGATCTTTTAAGTATGCAATTTCTATATAACGAATGCAAGTCGTCCAAACCCTGAAAGAAATATCTCTTCTACTTGATACAGCTACATTCAGGTTTAAGGAAAAGATGGAAAATGCCGCTGTTTTTTTTCTTTTTTTTTTTTTTTTACTAATTGGTGACAACAGGTAATTTAACAACAACAATAATCTTTGAACGTCTTGAGAATTGTATCTGATTAGTCTAACCAGAGAATATACATCACATCAACAACTACAACAAATGCAGCTGTTTCTAGTCTACTAATGAATAAAGGCCTCAGGATTGTCCTTATTCATGCCAGGCGTTTGGTCAGTTTTCATCACCACGCTAGCCATCTGCAGATTGGTGATGGTGAGAGATTTTTGTCTGATCACTTACAGGAAACCAACATATATGGGTGGCCCTAGTACAGCTTTGTTGATCATGGCGATACACCAACCCTTTCACTACCTAAAGGTATCGCTACTCAGGAAAGATAATCTCATGTAA
>NC_090735.1:62813000-62818000 GCF_036898095.1 Palaemon carinicauda | reverse complement strand
ATATGTATTTATGTATATATATACATACATACACACACACACACACACACATATATATATATATATATATATATATATATATATATATATATATATATACACACTCTGTTTGCTTGTATTTGTGAATGTTTGGTGCGTTTCGTATTAGATTTTCCTGTCCACATCTTTTTATTTAGAATTTGGAAAGCAATACCCCTTTATTACCGGGTATTCCGATTAAATAAAACCAATTTTATTTTTATTTATGAATCTTGCGTTATGAACGTTATCATTAAGGGGATAATTACAATCATCCCGGACAAACAATTGCTCATCAATGTCGGAATATTATTTCTTCTGTTGTGTCGTAATTTTGCATATTTCTTTTTCCTACCGTGATTTTTCGCAACATTTACATGTGAACCTGTTTATTTTGTTTTTCCTTTTTCAAATGTTTAGCAATGTTAAACTGTGCATTGGAAGTTTAATGTGTAAAGGACGGGTGTTTAGTTTGTGAAGTTTAAATAGTTTTCGGACTTTAAAGAATAATAGATAAGAATTATTTCTGAATAAAGCGCAATAATTCAGCAGGACGAAACCTTTAAACGTGCTAAAAATAAGGTCTAGCTTATAGAATGCAATACAAAATATACAATAAAACAAACTTGGAATAATACATACAGTAGGACACAGGAATTCATGGTGCACCTCTCTCTGAAGAAGTGTGGCGAGTTTCCCTGTTTAGTTTGGCCCACCACCTCTGCTGTCATTTCTTCCTATGCTGTTTAGTCACTCATCGCAAAGTATGCCAGGGACTCCTGTGTTAAACTGCACCTCGTACGTCATCTCGCCAACCAATATCTAATATATTCTAGTTGGTTTATGAAATTCATATATGTGCGGAGCCTAATATAGCCGGATTCGGCATAGTTTTGCATGTTAAATTAGGCTTAGTTTGGGCGCGTTCATTTGGTCTTCTAGACCGTAACGTCCAAGCGTTTTCCGAAACATCTTCGCCAAGTCGCAAAGTACTCGTGGCGGCGAAGAGGACATGATTCCATAATTTCGCATCGCGTAGCACAGTAGCTTTAATCAAAATAAATTGGAACCCGGCCTGCATCAATGACAATTGATATTGCAACATTTGATAATTAATATTTACTTTGTGCCCCGTCGTGTTGATGACGATGATATTGCTGAGGCAACGCATACACGGCTGCGGATTCGATACATCATTGTATCTCTTTCCGTGTTGATTTTTGACTGCTCTTGAACACACACATGCATAAACCCAAGCGCTGGTGTTCTCGTGGGTATAAGCTACTACGTGAATATATTCATTGTCAAATGACGCATTAATTTAAGTGTGCAATTGCGTATAATTGTATTTGAATGTTGATATATGCAATTACCCTTTCTGAGTGGGATACCTTAACTTTTGAAAGGATTTGCTTATCGCCCTGATTAGCAAAGATGGACTAGACAGGGCTACTCTTACTAAGTTGGTTTGATTTGAGCGATCAAACAAAAGTGCCCCCCCCCCCCCATCATCAAATCGCACTGAGCATTGTGGTGATGAAAACGGCCAAACCCCAAACATGCATAAGGACATGTCTGAAGCCATTGTCCTGCAGTGGACTAGAAAGGGCTGCATTTGTTGTTGTTGTTTATTGTATGCAGTTTTAAGTTTATGAAGTCATAGAAATATATTTACCTTAGTGTATGTATCAAAAGGGGAAAGTTTCCATCATCACTCGATGTTTATCCCATATTTTATTTTTAGTCTAAGTCAAGCCTAGATTAGGTGAGAGTTGTTGGGATGTCTATCCAAGGACTTGGTCTATCCCTGCGGACTTTTCATGATAGAAAGATAATTCTATTTCTAATAAAGAATTAATCTCCTCATGATAAAATGCAGTGCTTATTCATATACACGTTTTGTCACACCAAGAATAGTCTGGAGATAACGTACATCAGTTTGCTGATGTCGTCCAGCTCGGGGATATCTTTGCTCACCTCTGACGCGTATACAAGTAGTTAAAAGGAAGGTGGGTACTTGCCATCACGACACACTCTTACATTAACACCAGTCTACACGACCCGTCAAAAATGACGCCAAATATTTAGATATGTACACACACACGCACATTCAACCCTTCCCACCTCCTTCCTCTTTTCTAACTTCCTCTTGGGGTATCCCCTCTCACAAGGGTATGACTACTCCCTCTCCCCCCTACCCGAGGAACTGGAAGAGGCAGAGTAGTCATATGTTTGGCATTGGCGCTCAGCGTGACAGGAGATATATATATACACATATATATATATATATATATATATATATATATATATATATATATATATATATATAAATATATGTACATATATATATATATATATATATATATATATATGTATATATATATATATATATATATATATATATATATATATATATATATGTACATATATATATATATATATATATATATATATATATATATATGTACATATATATATATATATACATTTATATATATATACGTACACACATATACACACACACACATATATATATATATATATATATATATATATATATATATATATATACATACACACACACATAACCAGACACTTGCTGCTCTTTAATAATAATATATAGAGAAGATTATTTTTGACGGTAGAGTAACACTATTTAGTAAAGCTGAAAACTTGCAATGAGTAATTCATCCACGTAAACATCATAATGTTTTTACTCGTGCGAAATGTTGACCAGAGACGCTCCCCTAAATGTGTTGTATAAAAATAATAATTATTCAACCTATATATCCAGGCCAGGCGCGCAAGACCCGTACACATATGGTTTCAATATTAAAGTTCTGATGAAAAAATGGGGAAAGGGTTTTAGAGATTAAAATTTCTATGAAGAATTTTGTTGCCTAAAAGATATTGCTGGGAAATATTTTACTGCTAATGTTATTATTATTATTATTATTATTATTATTATTATTATTATTATTATTATGATGATGATGATGATGATGCTGTAATACTTTGATTATTATTATTGGTGCTAGGTTGTAGGTTATTATTATTATTATTATTATTATTATTATTATTATTATTATTATTATTATTGGTGATAGTTTATAGATTACACATGTATTACATTGGACAAGTAGCCTATATTGCGTAACAAGATATGATATGAATCATAAAAATGTGTAAAGGAATTTGTTCTAAAAATCACTCGGCACTTCGAAAGACTATAGGAAAATCGCAGGAACACCGGGGAATTCTAGTTTCGGGTGTTTGATTGAATATGCATAAACTTACAGAATTCGTTGGTATCCATATGCATGGGTGTACGCACAAAATGTGACTTATAGGTTTGAACATGTTTCTGTAAGCTATTTCTTTTCAACTGAGTTTGTTTATTATTAGCTGTATATATAGAGGTTCACTTTACTCTGAAAGATTTTACCGCAAAGTTAAAAGGTTAAGCAATATTGGGTCGGGTCAGTACTTGCATTTGTGGACCGCCGATACATATGGATTCGGCAGTAAAGGACATTTGATATAGATTGGAAGGGTGTAAGGCTTGCAACCCCAAATCATAAACACTCACGAAAATCAGAAGTGGACCTTCTAGCGTTATTTCTTTAAGGGAGAAAAAACATTGGGTGAAAAATTGATTATTATTGTTATTATTATTATTAATAATAATATTATTATTATTATTATTATTATTATTATTATTATTATTATTATTATTATTATTATTATTATTCAGCTGGGCTCCACAAAGCACTAGAAGAGTTGGAAGAGTCAGGCCTACATGGCTGAGGACTATGAAGGGTGAAATAGATGATGAATGGAGAAGTATTGAATTAAATGCTCAAGATAGAGACGATTGGTGAAATCGAACCGAGGCCCTTTGCGTCAATAGGCGTAGGAGATTATTATTATTATTATTATTATTATTATTATTATTATTATTATTATTGAGCCACCCGTTGAGATACTACCGCTATAGATTGATTGGGTCCTTTGACTGGCCAGACACTGCTACATTGGATCTCTCTCTCTGGTTACGGTTCATTTTTCCTTTATTTACACATACACCAAATAGTCTGGCCTATTCATTCCACACACTCCTCTATCCTCATACACATGACAACACGGAGGTTACCGAGCAAGTCTTCTTTGGTCAAGGGGTTAACTACTGCACTGTAATTGTTCAGTAGCTACTTTCCTCTTGCTAAGGGTAAAAGAGACTCTTTAGCTATGGTAAGCAGCTCTTCTATGAGAAAGACACTCCAAAAATCAAACCATTGTTCTCTAGTCTTGGGTAGTGCCATAGTCTCTTTACCATTGTCTTCCACTCTCCTGGGTCAGAGTTCTCTTGCTTAATTTGTTCAGTAATTCTCGTGTACTTTATTTCCTCACTGGGCCATTTTTTCCCTGTTGGAACCCTTTTGGGATTATAGCATTCTGCTTTTCCAACTAAGGTTGTAGTTTAGCTAATAATAGTAATAATAATAATAATAATAATAATAATAATAATAATAATAATAATTATAATGAGCAAACCTCTGTGACGAACGAAACTGAAATTCAATCATGTGAAAAATATAAACAAAGAAATGACAATAAAAAAAAAAATAGTTTCATTTTTAGATATACTTTGGAGTTTTTGCTTACCATCTGTTTTTTTTTTGGTTGGAATCAATCCCTACTTTGGATAATTAAAGTCATAATTACCTTTTTATTGTTGGTTGTTGAATCGCTGATTATCTATTTTTTTATTTTTTGTTAGCATATACGCTTTAGTTTATGGCGTTTTGAATTCTATTATAAGAATATATTAATTTTACATTGATTAATAGTAGTAATGTTAAAGATAATAATGATAATGATGTAATTTATATAGCGCATCACATCCGCTTCTTTTCCTATACTTTCACTCAAGATTAATATACTTTTTCCCTTTTTTTATTTTTCTGTTGAAGCATCTTAAA
>NC_090735.1:62798000-62808000 GCF_036898095.1 Palaemon carinicauda | reverse complement strand
GTATAAGTATAAATTCTCCAGTGGTATGAGGGAACCTGGATCTATTCAGGACAACTGGGGTCAGTCAAATGAGATCTATTTCAAGAGGTGAGGCTAATTGAAAATAACCCCAAAGGCTTCCTCAACCAGGTGATCGTAATTGGGACTAATCACTAATTGGAAATAGCTCAGAAGAAAAATCTTCAGCAGGGATTGGAGTAACTTTGCCTATAAACCTAGCGTTGAAGTGTGAATCTTCAAAAATGTTTGTGGATAATTTAGAGAATTAATTTTTCCTGAACAGGGTAATTGAAAGAATTGAGATGAATCAAATGTATATCACAGTTACTTTTAAGAATTTACCAATGCATCCTATGAAGCATAAACCTAAGCATCATCCTTTGGCACAGAAACTATTAAAGTCTAACCGCTGCAAAACCAAGGTTCAAACTGGTTGTTGGCACCTTGAATAGTAGGGAGTTTTATATCCTTTAAAGGTCAAAGTTCCCGGATATGTTTGTTGTATGATGCTACGTAGATAGTCTTCAAGTGGAGTTGACCTTCTCGTATAGGTATTTCTTTTGTGGAGATGTTTTGTAACGGGGATTTTAATCTCGGTCACCTGAATCCTATTATCTCTCTGAAAAGAAAAAATATTGCCGTAAACTGACTCTACTAACATCTCTTTTTGTGCGATGAAAACAGCACACCACAGAAACTTGAAGTGGAATAGCGTTGGGCTCACTTCACACGAGCGGATTTCTTCCGTGTAGAAAAATTTCCGCTTGTTAGGAGGCATGTCTTCATACGAGACGATTTTCCACGAGCGATCTTGTAGATTTTAAATGCAGCTACATTGGAACCGTGCGGGTTAGTAATGCACACGACTAGTAAATCACTGTTGCGCGGAAATTCTTCCGGGCTGGCAGCGTGTGAAGGGCCTCATTGGTCTTCAATGATTTCTAATCCGCGCGGACAAAACCACACGGCATCACTCCGCTCGTGTGAAGCGAGCCTTTGTTGACTGTCAGGACTGGAAGCAAAGAGAGAGACGAAGAGATCCAGAGTTTGAAAGGGTGGGGTTGGCCCGGCTGATGAAAATGTAGGATGAAAGTGAACTTTTAATCATTATCTACTTGATTTAATGTGGTGAAGAAGATAGTTACCATGCAGCTTCCGCAAAGACGTTGTATCATTGAATTACTGTTTCCTTCTCTTCAGAGCTAAAAAATTCCCTCCCATCCTTATGCGTTCCTAGATTCTTATGATCTTGCTTCCAATAACGATCTACCATTTTTCTCGATCTATTTTGATTTATTTTGTGTGTGTTTGCTTAATATGTCCAAAAATTTATGCTGTGTGTAAGTATGATTCATAATTTCAGATATATATTCTACTTCCCTATTTGGTTGTAGTATGCAATATTTGTTGAGTCAAGTGTGTGCTCATGTATTCATATTTATTGGTATGGAGAGAGAGAGAGAGAGAGAGAGAGAGAGAGAGAGAGAGAGCTTTTCGAATATTGCTTTGGGATAAGAAAATATGTATACATTCAGTTCAGCGCTTCCACATTGATTAAAGTTATGGGTCTCTCTCTCTCTCTCTCTCTCTCTCTCTCTCTCTCTCTCTCTCTCTCTCTCTCTCTCTCCATACCAATAAATATGAATACATGAGCACACACTTGACTCAACAAATATTGCATACTACAACCAAATAGGGAAGTAGAATATATATCTGAAATTATGAATCATACTTACACACAGCATAAATTTTTGGACATATTAAGCAAACACACACAAAATAAATCAAAATAGATCGAGAAAAATGGTAGATCGTTATTGGAAGCAAGATCATAAGAATCTAGGAACGCATAAGGATGGGAGGGAATTTTTTAGCTCTGAAGAGAAGGAAACAGTAATTCAATGATACAACGTCTTTTTCTCTCTCTCTCTCTCTCTCTCTCTCTCTCTCTAAAAGATGTACTGTAACAGTACTTTATTATTTCATAAAAATATAAACTTTCGCATCTGTAACATTTGTTGATCAAGTGAAGATTCTAATTAACTGTAATTTGACTTATTTGTATTTTGACTTGACGTTTCCTTAACCTCTCCTTTACCAACCCCTAATTTTAAGTCATTTTGTAAACCATATATTAAACAAAGTAGCTGGATTTACTCCTTTACATGCTTACTGCAGTGCTCTTTATTCTAAAAAATTAATTTCCTTCTTAGTCACTACGATTCTTGTTGCTATTAACGTTGTAATTATTATTGTAGTATCGATATATTTTTATTGAACATTAAGAATTGTTAAAGTTCCCTAACAACAAAAATTGTTAATCTAAATATGCATTCGATAGAAAGATCTACTACAAGTACAGTAAATAAAGGTAAATCCAGTTCCAGTCAAGTCTTAAAATAAAACCATTGTTCTCTAATCTTGGGTAGTGCCATAGCCTCTGTACCATGGCCTTCCACTGTCTTGGGTTATAGTTCTCTTGCTTGAGGGTGCACTCGGGCACACTATTCTATCTTAATTTTCTTCCTCTTGTTTTGATAAAGTTTTTATAGTTTATATAGGAGATATATATTTTGATATTGTTGCTCTTCTTAAAATATTTTATTTTTCTTCATTTCCTTTCCTCACTGAGCTATTTTCCCTGTTGGAGCCCCTCGCCTTATAGCATCCTGCTTTTCCAACTAGGGTTGTAGCTTAGCAAACAATAATAATAATAATAATAATAATGATAATAATAATAATAATAATCCAGAACCTAGCCGATTTAAATAAAAAAATAGAGTCTTTTTATTCTTAAGTTTTCATTTCTTTAATGCTCATGTTTTCACTTTCCTCTCAATTCTTGGGCCATATAACTAAGCATCATACACCAGTTTTCTTCCGAAAAAAGAAGGTGATTTGATCCGCTCTTGATCGGCATTTCTATTTGACAAGATTTTCCAGTGGAAATCTTCGGGACCAGAGATGATTTTTCTTTCAATTGCGGGTGAAAGAAATCTCTTCTCATGACTGGGAAAAGAACCGCGATATTCTTTATAAGAATTCAATTTTTCTTATGACCAAGAATAAACTCTTCTAAATATCTTATTGGGAAAAGGAAATAGAGGCACGAAATGTAATCGCGAACCACATGAATGTTTTTTAGAATGGATGAAACGATATTATTTATAAGGATTTTATGTCTTACGGCCACGATTATGTTATTTATATCTTATTTTGGAAAATAACGATTAGGGAATTGAAAATAGAAGTAGAATGTAATAATTTAACGTATGTGTTGGTTTGGATACATCCTTACATCATCATAGTCGTATTTTGGTGCTATTGTCGAAGATATTTCATCTAAACCATCAAACATATTTTAGGTCATAGGTGAGGGTAAGGATAGACAAAATAAGGATATAACAAGTAGTATACCTACAGCCTAATTCTTATGACATACAGTTTCACCTCTATCGCCGATCAAGTCAGCTGAAATACCACAAAATGAGACACTACTAAGAGAGCTTTTAAGGTTCTCACAACTACCACTACAAATCCAGACCCAAGCAAGTTTCAACTTCATGCTAAACAACAACAACAACAACTCCGCCAATTTAGGCATAAGGAAATTTACACGCGTTTCAACAGATTAACCTTTTCGTCACTTGCGTCCAGGCGGAATGCCTTCCTGATGCACGTTTATTTAAAGCAACAAGCACTTAATCCGTAGAGAGTGTTGATGCGCTTTTCAATATCCAACGGGCATTACCATGCTCACGGATGCTTGCACATGACCTCTTTCAAAATGACCTTCTGTTCCACCAACATTTAAAAGCTCAATGTATTAGAAGAAATATATAAACAAATATATTAGGTCGGTAGGTATACATATACAATGTGTATGTTTATATATTTACATACACACATACAGTATATGTATGTATATATATATATATATATATATACATATACATTATATGTGTGTACATTATATATGGGATTTTTATGCATACATACAGATATAATGTTTATATATATATACATATATATATATATATATATATAATGTATATATATACATATATATATATACACATATAAATATATATAGATACATACATATATATATATATATATATATATATATATATAATTTATATAATTAATTGTTGAAACATGGAAGAACAAATTAAGCCTTAAATGGAAAAGCAACAAATATTGTTTTGCAAAAAAAAAAAGAAAAGGAAGTAACAAACCGGTGCTCATGGAAGAGCTTCCTTCATAAGCCAAGTAAGAAAACCCGTTGAACTAAGGCCAGAAATTTTCTTTTTCGTAACTATTTACGGAAACTTCTGCAATACGTTTGCATTAGGGAAGGCCATTTTCTAGGATATGTGGTCCCCCGTATCGCTTGCAACTACTGCCAAGACTCAAAAATTTATCCTAGCATAATGTGAATGGATGAATGTACATTTGCAGGTGTGTTTGTATGCGTACACACGCAAACACAAACGCATATATGTATATATATATATATATATATATAGTGTGTGTGTGTGTGTGTGTGTATGTCCCTTTCTGAGTGAGGATACCTTAAGGGTTTGTGTATGGCCGAGATCAGCAAAACTGTATTAGACTTGTGTAAAGATGTGTGTGCGTACTAATAGTGTGAAAGTTTTATTGCAAAGGTGGTACATCCACTTGAGAAATGTGGATTTGACTTGCCTTGTTCTACAATAGAACCAACTTCTTGAAGGAAAACAGCATAATGTTTTATGCAAATATATATATATATATTATATATATATATGTATATATATTTATAATATATATATGTGTGTGTGTGTGTGTGTGTGTTATAGGAATATTTGTACGTTATGCCTACGTAATCGGAATAAAAAAACTTTCCTGTTAAAAATTATCTTTTTTTCTCACTTTCTCTCCAAAATATGAATCTAGTATGTCGATCAATATTACTGGCCATTTTAAATTCTGAATATAGAATATATCGATTTTTTCCTTGATTTTTACTTATAATTAAAAAAGCTATGGTTTTCCCCTCCTTTTGAACATAATCGGGATTTATGGGATTTTTTAGAGTTTTGTTACCTTCTTCAATTTTCTACTCTTCCGCTTCCGATTTTTTTCTTCATTTGTAACTTCTTTTTATTCAATTTATTTGTCACTTTCTCTTTTTTTTATATTTCTTTATTAACTGCCGTTGGCCTTTATGTTATTTTGATTTATTTGTCAATCTTTGTCATTCTTCTATATTTTTATAATTTTCTTTAGCTTGGACCTTGCCCATAAAGTAAGGAAGATAAAAACCGGTTTTTTTTTTTATGGTCACAGAGTAACAAAAGAAGTCTGACCCCATTCGTCCACTGATAAAATTTGTAATTTATTCTGTGATCTAGCCCTATTTTCAACATTGCAAACGGATAGATACTTGACCACAAGTATTCGAAAGACACTGAACAACTTATATGGATTTTATTTTTCCCTGTTGAAGCTTTTGGGTTTATAGCATCCTGTTTTTCCAACTAGGGTTGTAGCTTAGCTGGTAGTAATAATAATAATAACTGTAATTGTTTGCGAAAGATGCTAAAGACAATACTATTAGAAACTCAGCAATTGCAGACTTAAAACAAGGCAAATTGATTTTTTGGCTTTAAGTTGTTTTTTCTGTTATAACTAAGAATTGGAGATACTTTTTGCTTTATTAACGCGATATTCAAAGCTTTTAAACAATTCTAGGCGAGTCTCTGACCTTAGCGATGACGCAAGCATAGAGAAATTAAGCAATATGACATTAACGATAACGCAAGCATAGAGATATTACGCAATAAGAGGCGTCAAGGACCTTAGATGTCAGATTGCCAGATAACTGATAATCAATCAATCAATTAAGCAATAAGAGACAACTTCGGAAGCTTTCCAAGTGTTTGAAGATAATGAGTCTTTATGCTTTATACTACTAATTACTGCTTCTAGAGGATTTGCGAGAATTTCCAATGACCTGATAATCAATAAAAACAATAGTTTTTAGAAGTCTCGACCGAAACACTTCAAGCTGCATCTTCTCCACTCCCCCCCCCCTCCCCCAAAGTTAAGAAATAGAGGCAAAAGCGGTGTGACTCCTATGGGGGAATTCGTTTAAAACAAGGTGGCCTCTATCGTCCATTTCTAGCTGCGTTGAGTACAGTAAGAGAGGGGGGGGGGGGAGAAAAAGAGCGTGTACGCAGGTAGAGCGGGGTTTGAGAAAGGAACAAAGCTGGTGATCTGTGAAGATATGGCTTAAGTGGAGGGATCCGTTAACGATAGCAGAGATTCTTAACACTGTTCTCACATTAAATCCTTTTCTCCGTTTTAAGACTATCGACTCGCACCCCTATTAGCCTGACAATGAAAATAGATGAGCAATGAATAGAGATTATTACATATGAAAATGGCTTTGAATTTTCCATCAGGTAGTTTAAATGATCATAATTCTATCATGCATATGATATTTAACATCGTCATCGGTGCTCGTTCTGGTTATACATAAAAGGGAATTTAGAATCACTACATTAAGGATTAATTGGAAACCCAAAGCGAACCGAAGTTAAGCGAACAGCAAAGGAAATTAGTTTACATAGATTCAATACAAAGTGCATTTGTGTATATTCGCCAATCTTCAGGCTCATAAGCATATACTAAATCTTAAACGCTGGCAATTCCCATTTTGAATGAAAGCGGAGGTAAAGTTGAAGGCTCAGAAGGACAAGATAAAGACTCAGAGTATTGTAATAACGGAGATTTATCAAATACTTGTATATGCTAGGTATGAAAAAGGGAAAAATTGCACAATAAAGTGAATGGATATTTAGAAACGACAAATAGTATTATTGATTTAACCACAGAGATAGCAATTATTGTCATAAATACTACTAGTGGCTGAATTTACACTTTGAGAAATATGGTTTGTAAACCTTACTAGTAGAGGGAAACGTAAATAGGATTCACTGCTCATGTATGTATGTATGTATGTATGTATGTGTAGATAGATAGATATAATGTGAGTCCGTTTTCCAAGTACGGTTTTGTGCAATTGTAATCCCTTCTTACGTACCGTATTGTGTATGTGGAGGTGTATGTGTATGTGCGTTTGCACGTACCGTATATGTGATTCTGATTTTAATATATTCGTTTAATCACGGCTTAGTAATGCAAAAGGAGGTAAAAAAAGAATAGGTTTACTCACACAAGGATATACAGAGAGAGAGAGAGAGAGAGAGAGAGAGAGAGAGAGAGAGAGGGTTGTGGTCTAGGGCATCACCCTATTAAATTACCAGAAGACGGAGAGCTGGTTTTCCTTTTCCGATATCGTACATATGACACGTGATGGAGGGAGGCGTCTCTTCATATAAGTGGCGACGATCCGAGTGAGTTAATGAACTCTCTCTCTCTCTCTCTCTCTCTCTCTCTCTCTCTCAGCGTTCCCACTTAAAGAGATCGTTCTTTATAAGTTACAGGAACATTTAAGGGATACCGTCTTTGCTTCAGTATTTTTATGCAGGTTTTTTTTAGAATGTTCGGTATTCATTTTGAATCCTGGCTCCCGTAAGTGTTCCACTTCTCGTCAACATATGTAATATATATATGTGTATATGTATATGTATATATATATATATATATATACATATATATATGTTTGTATATATATATATATATATATACATACACACATGTGTGCTTATGTTTTACACTATATATATGAATATACGGTATATATATATATATATATATAGATAGATATATATGTATATATATACATACATACATACATACATATACATATACATATATATGCAGTATGTATATATATATATATATATATATATGTATGTATGTAATTTTAGAGGGTAGCTCTAGATGAGCTCAGCTCTGGTATCTCAATAATTCGTTAGAAGCGTTATTGCATAAAAGATATTTTATCTAAATAATGTAGTTAATTCCAAGCTGTCATGGACACACTTTTCCGTCTTTACATTATATTCCAACGAATAAAGAAAGTGGGTTTTAAAAACACGGTGAGAGAATGGATAAGAAGTGTTACAAAAAAAGAAGGCATATAAATTAGCGCAATAGATTTTCTGAATATCTATACACGCCTATATAACGCAAATTCTTAACTTGCGATGCCAATCGAAATTAGCATTCAACGTTTTGTCTTTTTAATAATCAATGGTGTAAGCTAGAGTCCAACTCTTGTACAGTAATTGATTTTTCATTATCTCCGGTGAAGTTGTTATCATGCACTCGGGGTATTACCTCATAGCGTTTTGCAGCCATTCCATACTCATTTTTTTTAATGAGGCGCATTTGCAACAACTCGCAGCGGTGCCCTTTTAGCTCGGAAAAGTTTCTTGCTACCTGATTGGTTAGAATTATCTTGTCAAACCAATCAGCGATCAAGAATCTTTTCCGAGCTAAAAGCTCTTTTATTCATTTAGATACAGTCTGTAGTATGGTGTGCACGAGAATATATTGTCCTTATGCCATTGATATATAATTGACAAAAGGTGAGATCAGCGAAGAACTGTACATGCTAAGGTGGCATCAAATGAAGGACTCAAGTTGTAATGAACGAAGCTACATAATAAAGCCCGAGTTACTGAAATATATAATTAGAAAATAGAGTGAATCGAAAAAATGTAGCTATTTTCCTTTTATGGATTACGAATGCTCGGCCAACGGAGTTAATTAATCGAATCGACTGGGAATTAATTAATACCTGGATGTACTGTAACGAGATAGATATATATATACATATATAGATTCGGAAATTTGTTGTGTAAGAGGATTACCCAATAAGCTTTTGTAGGATGCCAATGAATAATACCAGGGGTGGGGTAGGGAAAGGCTTGACGGATTACCACATGGAGGGAAGGGGTGGGGGGTGGCTGATGTAAGAGGCAGAGGGATATGATTGGGTATTGTCATGTGGCGGTTCATTAAATTCTAATTAGTTAATGATTTTTTTTTTTTTTTCTTCTTTTTTTTTTTTTTTTTTTTGTGGAATAATGGGACGATGATTCGGCTCTCGTTCGAATATTATCCGGAAAATTCAAGGTTTCCTGTTTTATTCGTAAGAGTCGCAAAAAGATGCCGTCGATGACTTATTTGCCAATTGTAATCTCTTGTCATGTGTTTTGCTAGCCATGGTGAATCTTGATGAAAATGAACTTAAGGATTATATAAAAAAAAAAAATTATTACAGATGATATATAATCGTGAAAATGTTTTTATGATCTGCATAGAAAAAAATATACCATTATCTGTAAGAAAACCAGTAATAGAAAATTCATTGAGGGATTTATGATTTAAGGAAATTTCGTTCCTGGAAAAGAAGGTCATAATATGAAAACATCTATAGAAGGTGAGAAATTGAAAGGAAAATAATTTGTACATAAGAAATAGAGCTTATAAGATAGAGGAGTAATTTCTTTGTGAAAATTCGATTTCAGACATAAGTTAAGTTGTTTAAACAATCTTCCCTAGCTTTGCTTTTATTTTTTTTACATTGAACATTTAGAATTATAATTACTGAAGAAATTATAACTCTTGTTTCTCTTCTGAGTTAGTGGCTATTCTGATACATCAAGATGTTCTTCAACCCTTAGTCATTAGTGATGGATAAGTTTAAATGCTTGTTAAGAAAATTTGTGATTAAGGCACGTTGTGGATTATTCTTAACCTGTTCATTGATATGAAAATCTTAGGTACAATAGGAATCCACCGTTATTATTCGGTGAATGTAAGATACGTTTGTTATCTTTATTAAAGCGATTCGATGAAAAGATTTTATTTATTTCAGCCCATTCTTATCAAGTAGTGTACGTGACCAGTCAAAAGGACGGTTAGATATTTGGATAGATATGCACGCACCTCCACACCCCCTCCTCACCAGGGTATGACTACTCTCTTTCCCCACTTCCCGAGGACGGGGAGAGCTCAGTGTTTGTATGTATGTATA
>NC_090735.1:62778000-62795500 GCF_036898095.1 Palaemon carinicauda | reverse complement strand
TTTTTTTTTTTTGTATTTCTACATGATTATTTTTATTTTGAGCATTATTATATAGAGATAAATTTAGTTATGAATATTTTCTGAAGTGTTTCTTTGTTTGTGTGTATATCTACCTCTTGCTAATCCTGAATCTGATATCTCTCTCTCTCTCTCTCTCTCTCTCTCTCTCTCTCTCTCTCTCTCTCTCTTTTAGTTTCTAGTTTTCTGTTTCGTGCAAAATCGCAAAGTTTCTCTAAAACTGTATATGAATTAGAAAATGGAAACTTCTAGTGATGTTTAGATTTTATTGTAATAATACATGAACCATAAATGACTCGTAAACTCATTAAAAAGGGAACAATGTTCTTATTGTGTCCATCCGATTACATTTTATCTCATATTTTTATAGAATTTTCAGTCGATTTAATGGGTGACAAATAAACAATGAATTCTTTACAGGTGTTACTGGCGTATAATTTTTGGTAACATTTAGTTGCACCTTCTGAGAGTAATAATTTATTTGCTTACATTACCCTAATGTCCGTGAAGTAGTTTTGTTTTTGTACATTTTGGCAGTAAATTAATTCTGGTACAAACGATTAGCTTTGTATTTATTTTCCTCAAGAATTCAGTCAGAAGAAATGTCTAGTTGTGGCTGTTGCGAAAGAATAAGAAATCATTTGCATATCCCAATAAAAATATGAGGGAATATTTGCATATTGCTTTTGCAAAATGAAAGTAAAACATTTTATAGTGCATGCAAAAACGGTGGAAATCATTTGCATGTCTCATAAAAAAAAACAGGTAATATTTGCATATCAAAGGTAAAAAGTGAAAAATATTTGCATATCAATATCGTAAAGTCCGGGATATATTTACACATTACTTGTAAGGTATTAGGAAACATTTGCATCGTAAGTTTGTGAATACATACTTTGGTATTTAGTTAATTATGAAAAGATAAGGAAACATTGTCACTGCCCTTGCAGAAACATGGTAAGATAATTGCTTAAGTATTCAAGAAACACGAGGGTTTATTTACAAAGTCATTAGGATTAGATCGAGATTTATTTGTGCAGTTATTGCGAAAGTATTGAGAAGAATTAGGATAACTTTGCAGTCTTTGCAGAAATAGTGATATTTTCGCAGTCCAGACAAACATGTTTCGAAATCTGCTAGACACCACAAGATGCCATCGAAGCCTATTAACTGGAAATGAGATTTATAGATATGATATTTTTGTTTCATATACAGTAGATGGAGTCATGAAACAATTTAAAAGGAAAGAGAGAGAGAGAGAGAGAGAGAGAGAGAGAGAGAGAGAGAGAGATGAAATGGGGCATCGTACAAAAAAAAAAAAAAGACGAATAGTAAATTCACAAAGCCCTTATTATAAACCCAATTTCTACATAGCGTCATCGGGGTTCACTATCAGCCTTAGGCTTAGAAACTGCCATATCCACATTTCACATATCATCTGGTATGGAGCACGAGCCGGCTCTTGTTAACTCTGTCAGACGATCTGACTAACTTATATAACAGTGATGTATATTGATATCTTCCTGGTTACTAATATGATTTTACCTTAAGATTAGAGTGATAATTTTCGAGTTCTTATTAAAAAACGGGATGACTAGAAAGGTATTGTTCATAAGCCCTGTTATTAATCGAATGTAATAAGAGGCATTAGATTATTCTATATTATAATTATTATTATTTTCTAAGCTACAACCCTAGTTGGAAAAGCAGGATGCTATAAGCCCAGGGGCTCCAACAGGAAAAATAGCTCAGTGAGGAAAGGAAGCAAGGAAAAATCAAATATTTTAAGAACAGTAACGTTAAAATAAATATTTCCGATATCAATTATAAAAACTCTAATAAAATAAAAGGAAGAGAAATGAGATAGAATGGTGTGACCGAGTGTACCCTCAAGCAAAGAGAACTTTAACCAATATACCAATAATAAAAAAAAAAAAACTGTGAAGAGCAATGAAGATACATTGTTAAGATGACTTAAATATCTTGTGAATAACCAAGGGATAGTTAAAAATAACCATTTGAAATAAGACTAAATACCAATCAGGCTGACAGATTAACGTAAAATATTTCTAAGGAATGATAATCAGAATGAAAAATAAGTTGAATAACGCAAGGAGGCCGAGAGCGTACGAGACAAGATCTATGCGGAAGGGCTGATGCAAGCCCCCCATAAATCAGGCCGAGCACGACGGGATAATTTCATAAAGATTTGGTCACATGTCTTAAGAGTGAAAGGAAGCTAGGGAGTTGAAGCTTTAAATTGCCGGTGGAAATAATGTGAATGTAAGGAACGACTAAATCAGGTTAAGCCCCATAATCTCAGGATTTTTTTCTTTTTTTGTCAAGAACGATCTATTATACTGTAGATACCAGCTTTATATGTATATATATATATATATATATATATATATGTATATATATATGTATATATATAATATATATGATATATATAATATATATATATTATGTATATATATTATATATATACACTATATATTTATATATATACAATGTATATATACAATGTGTATTTATATGTGATATATATATATATATATATATATATATATACATATATAGAAATCAAATCGCCTGAAATTACATAGAAAAATCAGGCTATACAGCATATCAGTTTAGTGAGATAGGTGTTATTGTATGGACATGAGACGTAGTATGACAATGAAACAATATCGAACAGATTTAGTAGATGTGAGAACAAAGCCCTCAGAAGGTTATTGGGAGTTAAATGGCAGGACAGGATTAGAAATGAAACTAAAAGAGAGATTACTCGAGTGCCATATGCGGATGAGATCATGATGAGTTGTAGATGAAGATTGGTGGGGCACGCTGTTCGCACTCCCAAGAGATTAGTTCACCAAACTTTAAACTGGGCTCCACAAGGCGCTAGAGGAGTTGGAAGACCCAGACCTACATGACTGAGGACTATGATGCGTAAAAAAAGATGATGCATGGAGAAGTATTGATTAAAAGCTCAATATAGAGACAACTAGTGAAACCTAACCAAGGCCCTATGCATTAATAGGCGTAGGAGATGGTGATTTATATATATATATATATATATATATATACATATATATATATATATATATATATACAATATATATATATATATATATATATATATATATATATATATATATATACATACACACATAGATATACTAGTGTGCGTGACCCGTAAAAAATGACGGCCAAATATTCAGATAGATGTGCACACGCACATCCATCCCCTTTCACGAGGGCATGACTATTCCCACTCCTCTTCTTCTTAAGTGACGGGTAGAAATGAGCGTGGCCGGATATATATATATATATATATATATATATATATATATATATATATATATATATATATATATATATATTGTATCCGGATTATATTTGAACTAGCTTATACAATCCTTAGTTTCATAGGATATTTACATAAAAGGGAAAAATAAAATGGACACGATTTTTTCTTTATAAAATCCTCAAATAATGGAGAAAAGATAGATTAAAATCATGGAATTAATGAAATTTTCTAAAGCAAATCATCTGCTAGTTTTCAAACTGATATGATATAAAACTTCTCCTAAATAATGAATGACAATATACTGTAGTACTCAAATGATCTGAATAATTTACAAGTAAGCGACTTCAAGCGCTTATCAGACTTACGATGTATCTTTTTCTTTATGTTGAAATTAATACCACTTTGTAATATTTTTTATTTTAATTATATTCTGCACCAGTTCACTTCTAATTGCTGATAAGAAAAAAATCCAGATACTTGGATGATATCTGGAGAATTGTAGCAGAAATTCTTGGTGCCATCCTTCAATAATGTTTTTTTGTGCTGTGGTGGTATTGGAAGTGTCCCGGCCTGTCAGTCTGCCAGAATGGGGTTCGAGTCCTCCTCAAGTTGGATATTTTCTTATAGTGTCTGCAACCATCCTTAGTCTTAGCTTGGATGGAAAAGGGGCTTGGGTGCTGATCATATGTAGCCTTTATATGGTCCATCTCTAGGGCATTGTTACTGTCCTTTCCCTCTGCCATTCATGAGCGGCCTTAGACAAGACCACACATCTTAGTCCAGGTATCCTCATAATAGTCGATTATGGGTAAAGTTTCAAGTTGATACATATTTTCATAATTAGTGTATTGAATGTTTTAACGACCCTATCTGCAAGAACGAAAGCAAAACTAACAACTTGCGAATGTTTAAAGAAAACTCAACACCAGTGTCATACCTTTGCATGAGGCCGAATTCACACTATGGTAATTCTTCATTAATTGCACTTACTATAGCGAAATTAAAACCTGTGTATATAGAATCAGCATTTAAAGCTTGTGCTATTATTTAAAGACTTCTAAGAAAACTGGCGCATGTTTATACTTTTTCATTCGGTAATAACACCAAAATCAGTGACATTACATAGCCGTTTTTCATACTATATACACATGACATGTGGTTTGGCCTAGAAAACAAGCTTGTTGCATATGCAGATGATGCTACTCTCTTTGCATCAATTCCATCCCCCGAATGTAGATCTGGTGTTGGTGAATCCCTTAATAGAGATTTAGCTAGAATTAGTGCATGGTGCAAATTATGGGGTATGAAGTTGAATCCTAACAAAACTCAAAGTATGATTGTAAGTAGGTCAAGGACGGTGGCTTCCCAACATCCGGATCTCAGTATTGATAATGTTTCTTTAAATTTGTATGACTATTTCAAAATTTTAGGTGTGATTCTCGACAGCAAATTTACTTTTGAGAAACATAAGGTCTGTGTCTTCTTCAATTGCACAAAAAAATAGGCTTATTGAGAAAGTCTTTCAAGATTTTCGGTGATCAATCTATTCTGAAGAAGTGTTTTAATTCTTTCATTCTACCTTGTTTTGAGTATTGTTCTCCTGTCTGGTGTTCAGCTGCTGATTCTCATCTTAATTTGTTGGACAGAAACTTGCGGTCTATTAAATTTCTTATTCCTGATCTAGATATTAATCTCTGGCACCGTCGTTCAATTAGTTCATTATGCATGTTGCATAAGATTTTTCATAACTCTGACCATCCTTTACATTCAGATCTCCCTGGACAATTCTATCCGGTTCGTAATACTAGGCAGGCAGTTAATTCTAATAGCCAGGCCTTCTCCATCATGAGGCTCAATACTACGCAATACTCTAGAAGTTTTATTCCAGCTGTTACCAAGTTGTGGAATGATCTTCCTAATCGGGTAGTTGAATCAGTAGAACTTCAAAAGTTCAAAGTTGGAGCAAATACTTTTTTGTTGACCAGGCGGACACGAGTCTTTTTATAGTTTATTTATGACATATTTGTTTTTGATGTTGTTAATAGTTTATATGTGACATGTCTGTTTTGACGTTGTTACTTTTTTTAGAATGATTTATTGTTAATTTGTTCTCTTCATTTATTTATTTCCTTTCCTCACTGGGCTATTTTTCCCTGTTGGAGCCCCTGGGATTATAGCATCTTGCTTTTCCAACTAGGGTTGTAGCTTGGATAGTAATAATAATAATAATAATAATAATAATAATAATAATAATAATAATAATAATAATAATAATAATGGAGTAAAGATGTGCGAAAATAACTGGCACAGTTTTGGTTGTACCATCCCTATAGTAATGCTTGCACGAAGGAAGCACGATATGATTTTTCTGGGTTCAAAATATCAGCAATCTGTGTTTTACTTCTCCAGAATCAAATAACAAAATAGATTCGCCCATGATTGTTTGCATACGATCTTCAGAATGTATTAATTAATTCTAGTGATTAACCATGCTTTGCTTGACGGATTTGTCGTTTTAGGCTCCTGGTTTGCGAAAATGCGTTGGAAGTTATACAATGAGGAGACTCTTGAGTCTAATTTACATTTGTCTTCACTTTACCTAAAAACATGTCCACTTCAGCATCTGTCGGATTTCCAGCATTATTATGCTCTTCGGAAGTGAAACTGATAGGGTCAAGAACTGTTATATTGCGGCCTTTGAACTTTTCAGCAAAATGTGCCCATTTCCAGCAAACCTTTGGTCTTCCTTGCTCGCCTCAACTTATAGGACTCCTTCCATTAACAGCACGTCCCTGCCTTTCTCGATGTGAATAAATTCAGCCATTTCGTTGCGAAAGGTGTATCTCTCAAACTGACAAAATATTTTTTTTTAATACTGCTATCAAAATACTATTTCGAAGACACGTCCGTAAACTGTTGGTTCTACCAATTGGTAAATAGAACAAGTGGCTTACGAACAATTAATATCGAACAACTGTTTTCGAAGAATTGTTTTCAAAGAATATTCTGTAAATCTACATATACATACATACATATACTGAATATATATGAATATATATATATAGATATATATATATATATATATATATTATATATATAAATATATATATATAATATATACATATACATATATATATATATATATATATATATATATATATATATATATATATATGTGTGTGTGTGTGTGTGTATGTGGGTGTTTGGGTAGTAATATACTTACATAGATACAACAAATAATTTCTAAATACGTTACAATCGGTATAATACATGGCATTTTGCTGGTTGTTAAAGTTGGGTATCTAGTTTCTTGTATTAATGTAAAAAATAAAATAATAATAACCGTAGGATTTTACTAACGTTAATTGAGATTTTGTATCTATTATATATGTCTTATTTGGATGTGGAAATTAAGTAACTACCAATTATAATAAGTGTTAAAAACAATCTTACGTATTGAAAGGGGTAATACCCACAAAAGCTCATAGCATTGAAATGCCTTTTCGTATAATGCGGTAACATCTACGACAATGATCAATAAACATAATTTATAGCAGTACTGCAGCTGTAATAACAGCTTCTATATAGTTTCAGACACACATGTGGTTCCAACGACTGTCACTGAGAACAGATTAACAAATACAGCGTCGTCGTTACAAAACTATTTGCTTAGTTTCCAGGGATTATTACTTCCAACATGCTTAGCTAGTAATAATAATAATAATAATAATAATAATAATAATAATAATACTAATAATAATAATAATAATAATAATAATAATAATAATAATAATAATAATAATAATAATAATTACATTTTATTGCTAATGAATTCCGAAGCTTTTAATGAAATATTCTGTCTTGTTTATCATTTGACATATTACTACATATTAATAGAAATTTTTTCTTGTGTTTTTAGTCATACTTCATGGACATTACTTAATCTATAAGTTAAGGGATCAAACAATATATATGTATGTATATATATATATATATATATATATATATATAGATATATATATATATATATATATATATATATATATATATATATATATATATATATGTGTGTGTGTGTGATCCCTTAATCCAAAGAATAATACTGTATATATAGCCTATATAAAAAGAGCAAGTGTCTGACTATATACATACATACACACACACACACACACACACACACACACACATATATATATATATATATATATATATATATATATATCCTATCACTCTTAGGAGCAAGAAAGTAGTCACACCCTGGGGAGTAAGGAGTTCCCCTACAGGTACACTCGGAAACCACTCTTCACAAATTGCTGAACCAGCTGGTTGTAGTTAGGAAAGGTGAAAGGGGGTGGGAAGGGTTGAATCTGTGCATCTGCATATTTATCTAACTATATAGACGTAATTATTGGCGTGCCGGGTACACTAGTATAGTATATATATATATATATATATATATATATATATATATATATATATATATATATATATATAATGTATATATATATATATATATATATATATATATATATATATTACTTTCTGAGTGTGAATACCTTAACTTAGTGAAAGAGTTTGCGTATCGCCATGATTAGTGAAGCTGTACTAGTCAGGGCTACATATAATAATTTACGTTGGTTTACTGTGAGTAAGCAGGCTAAAGTCTCCCATTTTCACCAATCCGAAATGGCCAGTGTGGTGATGAAATGGCTAAACTCTAGAGATGAATAAGGATATGACTGAGGCCTTTGTCCTGCAGAGAACTAGAAAAGACTGCTTATCTATCTATCTATCTATATATATATATATATATATATATATATATATATATGTATGTATGTATATGTATAATTGTGTTTATATGTACGCACATGCAATAAACCAGTATATCAGTGAAATATAAAAATGGAAAGAAAGATTTTCTCTCCTTTGAGGGTATGCGTTACAGCGGATATAATTGAATTCATTTAGCAAAAACTTTTTCAATTTTCCTATTTTTTGCATTGCATTGATTGCTTTTTAATTCCAGCTGTCCCTCGTACCATGTTCTATTAGTTTAAAAAAGATATATTACCAATATAAATCTCGCTGGGCTAAAGTCACAGACATTGTTATTAATATACGATTTTTTAACATATTTTTTTCTTGCACTGAGATGTATCGATATTCATAACTTGTTGCTTTTGAGAAGGTTTTTACTCCTACTTCATAGCAGGTTTGTTAATTCAGACCTTCAATATTAAAGTAATACTGCATAAAATAAACCCAAAATTTTGTCATGTGAAAGAAAAAAATAGGATTCTGTATGTTCATTGGAAGATGAATATAAATACAATTCGATTCGTATATTATATTAGTAGGTTCCGTTGCAGAGACTGTTATTTCGTTCACTGTGAGAATATAAAAGGTTTGTAAAAGTAACTAAATTTATTCATCAGGAGAAAATGAGAAACACATTTTGGTTCGTTTATTTGTTCAGGGGATGCAGACAAATAGAATCGAGTTACTTTGTTATAGAGAGAGAGAGAGAGAGAGAGAGAGAGAGAGAGAGAGAGAGAGAGAGAGAGAGAGAGAGAGAGAGAGAAAGAGTGTGTGTGTGTGTGTGTGTGTATTACCAAGTTCACTGGTAGAAAGAAGAAATTAAATTTTTCTGTTCAGAATAAAATGGAGAACAGGCCTTCCGAGGGACCTAGGCTATGTCGCCTCCTTAGAAAATTTAATGTTTTCACAGAAGAGACGATTTTCAAAGAAAGACATTTGGTACATTTATCGGGATAACGAAATAAGAGAGGATTCGCATTGTTCTCAAGAGGAAATAGAATTGAGCTAGATTCTATCTTCGAGAGAAAAGGAAAAATCAACTGAAAGTCAACGAGAGTCCTTGTTGCCATTATTTCGACTCAGAGACATAGGTTCGAATCCTTGCCCAGCCAGAAGAATTTATCATAAATTACTTTCCAGTGGATGTACACTTCCAAAGGTATAATTTGATATTTAATGCCATTGTGGTTGATATTTACATTGATTAAAATCATGAGTATCAGTGACATATATTCATAATAAATAGCCACATGTTAGAAACTTGATAATGAGCTATCATGGTGGAGATGGGTTGATTTATAGTAGAGTAATTCTTTTTATTTTATACATTAATTTATTCGTTTGCTAATTCACTTATTAGTTCATACATCCTCTTAACGAAAGATTCCGAAAAGATCAAAATCTATCCTCATCTGTTGGTTAAACGACGGATTTTGTTTACTATTCTAGGAAATCCGCAAATTACGACTGTAAACAAAAGGGTTTCATTATTTTTCTTAGCAGAACAATATCGTTTCGCTAATGCGGAAGTCGAGAACAATACGGTAATCTAATGTAAAAAAAAAAAAAAATGAGAAAATACCAATTGGTTGTTTTTAATCTAGAAAACCATAATCAGTAATGGTTGAAAAATTGTGCTGATTAGGGACATTTTTATCTCGGGTAATGATGTATTTGTCTGAGAATAGCATTGATCATAGGATTTTACTTTTCTTATAGACTTTATGAATATGTATGCTTTTGGTTTTTCATTTTTTGTTGGATATAATTCCATATGCCTGGCTCATTAAGATTCCTCTTTTTTTTTTTTTTTAGAAATTTCTTGAAATTGCTTTACTTTTAAATTTCGCGAAAGGAAATATATTAGTGGTAATTTATGCATCCGGGCAAAGGAGGTGAAAATGGTTTGTGGTAGAAGACTGCAATTTTCGTAATTTTACAGTTAAATTTTCAAGGTCCTGAAGTCTTCATGAATCACTTCTTAGTGAAATTGAATTTCACAATAATTTTCTCAAATTCGGTTAACAGTGGCTGTTTTAGTTGTTTTGCGAAAATTTTTACCTTGTTTAATTGTCTCAATGATGTTCCCTTATGTCCAAATTTGTTTGTTTTCACAATGACAGTTTCAAAGGATCACCTGTGTCTTCTCTTTGACGGTTGGAACAGGAAATCTATCTGGAAATTTTTCCATCTTTTTCTCATATTTACCTGAGGTTATAGTATCCTCTTCAAAGTTTCAAAAGTTTTCCTTTCCCAAGTTTTAAAATGACCCTTTTCCAAGTTTTATAAATTGCTTCTAAAGAAGGTTATGGAAGAGTAAAGTTGATCTTAGATCTAGAAGTTTTTATAAATAAATAAAAACTTTTTTTTTCTATTTTTTCAACATTTAAAACTTTTTCCTCAAGATAACAATTCCCAATTATCAAATTTAAATGTATCCCAATTTTAATCACAGAATTCAGGGTTGGGCCCCATCTCCTACTGTCGGTTTTCAAATTCGGAATCTGGTCTCACTATTCCCGTTGAATATTAGAGTAAAATTTTGGACATCTATTATAAAAACTATGTAATTCCTGAACGGTCCAATAGATGAATTTACTGTAGCATAAATGATCTCTATGTAATAAAGAGTAGCGCTCTCTCTCTCTCTCTCTCTCTCTCTCTCTCTCTCTCTCTCTCTCTCTCTCTCTCTCTCTCTCTCTCTCTCTCTCTGTATATATATATATAAATATATATAAATATATATATATGTGTGTGGATATATATATATATATATATATATATATATATATATGCATATATATATATATATATATATATATATATATTTCCGGTCACACTAAAGGGCATTGCCAAACGTATGACTATTCGGTCGGGGTAGACAATAGTTGTAATTAGGAAAAGGGGTGGGGTGGGAAGGATTGAAACTGTGCGCTCGTGTATATCTGTCTCAATATTTAGCCATCATTTTTGACGTGACGCGTACACTAATTGAGTAATGTTTTTATAGAGAATATTTTCGTTTATCTCTTAGGACTTTTGTAGTTCTCTATCTGTTCCATCTGCAAGAGTAGCAGATAGTTGCTTTTGCTTTCAGCTTTGAATTTCGCAGCTCCGATTCATTTTCAAAGTTCAGATGTTGATTGTCTAACGTGAAACAATTCTTAGATTCGTTTCAGTGTCCTCCAACATTTAGCGATTTTCCGAATTCTATTTCAATTTCCCTGGGCTTCCAGTGAATTTCCAGACGCGTCCTGGAATGCAGCACCTTCATATTTGATTACTTTTAACGTATTGGAAATCCGGATATATTATTAAAGTATTTACAGATGATTCCCGGCGCATCATGACACAATATATGCTGAGAAAAAGTCATGAAAAGGTGAATGTTGCAGGAATTCTGAAATGCTGGAATGGTGCTCGCATCTATAAATTATAGAGGAAAGGAAGAAAATCGGCTGTCTGGCAAATGGTTCCTGTCTAGATAGGACAAAAGCGGAATTTAGTTATCCTTTTTATATAGACTGATAAGACCATCTAGTAGGTATTGGATTCCCTTATACAGACCGGATGTAGTAGTGATAGTAGCAATAATCATTGCTCTATTTTAATGTTCTATATAGAGTCATTTTAACGTTTAGTCAATAAGAAAGTCGGTGGTTTGGTAATTCGGTGTTTCTCTGCCGTAGAGTTTTTGGTCAGAGCCTATTAGCACAAGGAGCTATTTTGTGATTCCTGATCTTTTCAGGTCATGATCTATGGCCATAGAATATTGTTCCGTGTTCTTGGCCAAAGGTTTAATGATCACAGAACTGGTGAGGCTTGGCGTCACGGTCCATAACTTCATAGGTCGTGGAAGATTAGCTTTTGACCCTTGGTATATCGAATTTGTGTTTTTATTCGTTTTAGTTTTATTAGTTTATGGGGTTTATAATTCAGTGACCTTTGACATACAAACATATTAATAAGAAGGGCGCATAAAGCTTCAGCTTCGAGGACAATCGTGAAAGCTTAATATTAATATCAAAGCTCTACTTAAAATGATTAATTTTGAGGAAAACCTCAATAATTTTAATTGCTTCGTAAATTTCAACGGAAGACTCATCGGCAGCTTAGTCGAGCCCGTTCTGGAACTTCGTGAGTATTTAGGTTATCCCATTCCAACGACCCAATCATATCATCTTATCAAATTATTTTATATATTTCTCCACGTTAACTGATTTTTTTCATATCTGAAAATTAGCGAAAGGCAAATTTAGGTCTCCTCTCACTAGATTTTCCGGGTAAAACTGGCATTGGTATATTACAGAGAGAGAGAAAAATTTCGGTAATAATTTGCCGTCCAGCACAAGAGGGGTGAATTACACACGCTGCTAATTAGGACTGATTCGCAATACCGACTTATTTCTTATCTGTAATATAGGATTTCCGAGCGGGCTCAGATAATTGCAACTCCTCATTTGGTAAGATGATAATTATAATTATGATATTGTAGCTACTGCATCTACTATACGTATTACCAGTATGATTGACGAATATTAATTTATTACACAGTAATACGTTCGCGAGCGAGAACATAAATTCGAACATTTTATTTAACTGTGATAAAATTACTATATTAGTAATGACAGCGTCGATGTATATAATAATATAACAACAACAACAAATGCAGCCGTTTCTAATACACTGCAGGACAAAGGCCTTATTCCTTTTTTGGGGTTAAGCCAGTTTTCATCACCATGCTGGCCAGTTGGGATTGGTGATGGTAGAGAATTTAGTCTGATCATTCACAGCAAACCAACCTCGTATTGGTGGCCCTGATTTCTACAGCTTTGCTGGTCGTGACGATACGCAAACCCTTTCCCCATATTAAGGTATCACCGCTCAGAAATTGGTATGATAATATATTCGTAAACAAATACCCAATACTTTAGCAGCTCGGTTGTTATCAAAGCAAACGTACAACTTTTATCTATTTTTTTTTTTTTTTTTTTTTTTGTGACTGATTTAGACAGTATTGAAATTCAGCGTGTGCGTTCTGCTGCAGTGAAACTGTTGTGGGTGGCTACGGAAGTTTAGAATCAATATTGATATTTCCCCGGCCTGTTCATCATTGGAGAGCAGTCATTAAGCTGGGTCGTGCGTTCAGAAGTAGATACCTTTTTTTTTGTTCGTGTATTAGCTCTCTCTCTCTCTCTCTCTCTCTCTCTCTCTCTCTCTCTCTCTCTCTCTCTCTCTCTCTCTCTCAACTGTTATCTTGTACTATTTGAAGGTATTTCTCAAATAACATGACTAGAATTGATTTTTAAGTGGAATTGCTATTGTATATCATAACTGCCCCTTCCAAGGGAGTTAAGGAATTTAATGTGATAATTGTTATTGTTGTATATATATATATATATATATATATATATATATATATATATATATATATATATATATATATATATATATATATATATATATATGGGTAATCATTTACTTGCATTAAACCTTTACATACTCTTGATTATAACATCCTAACATGTTTTGCTTTATTTATTGATTTATAGCAATGTTATGAAAGTCAATTTGTTTTTGTTAGCCGACTTTATCTCATTTTTGTCAGACTCCAAGAAAATTATTGTCAATCAAGTAGTCCTCAATTTTCTAAAAGTACCACAGTACCACAATAAATTGTATCATAGCTGCATAGGGTACTACTAGATCCTTGTTGGGTCAAAAACTCAAAGACGAGTAGGTTTGACAGTTTTATTCTGGCATTAAACTGTTATCTTGGTTTTTATATTCTTGTAGTATTTACAAGATATATACATCATCGCGTAAAAGACACACCTACATAGTCTTGGGTGACAGATCTCATCAGTTTTGATTGTCTTTCCAAATTTAGTTCATCTGTTAGTATGATTTATCAGGACGCCAGCTCTTCACCATATCTTCGAGAGAGAGAGAGAGAGAGAGAGAGAGAGGGAGAGAGAGAGAGAGAGAGAGAGAGAGAGATTCCAAAGGACACATCTCATTATGAGACCAATTTTCATGGTTCATGAGGGACTGCTTTAACAGCACTGGAGGAATCACCTCACAAAACCCATTAGCAATAGCGTCATTTACAGGTAAGCGGTTGGGGGGGGAGGTGACGAGGGAAAGGGTGGGTTTGTAGGGGGGGAGGGGAGCTGAAAGATGGACGTTTGGTTGAATGAACGGCTAAGAACCAATGACGTGGAACACAGGATGTGTCACTCAAGGGGACCACCTCTGGAGGGCCTTGTGGAGTCATGGTGACTTGGAGATAATGATGTCTTGATTAAGATTTCCATTTACAGAGGAGATAGATTCTGAGGGCCTACCTACCTGCGCACCCACAAGCGGACAAATGAATGCATTGGCAGGTCCGTCTGAGTTTAGGGGAATGGCATGGATGGGTAGGGGCAGTATAGTGTTATACAGCCTCCCTCGACATTTCTCGAGTTGTGATCACCATGTGAAATATGTATCGTCTCGTCCTCTAATGTTTTGCCATAGCTAAGTAGTTTTATCTCTCTCTCTCTCTCTCTCTCTCTCTCTCTCTCTCCTCTCTCTCTCTCTCTCTCTCTCTCTCCTCTCTCTCTCTCTCTCTCTCCAAGCGATAGAGAGTGAGACAGATCTTGATGTTTTGTAATGTTGTAACTACCTGTTTTACTCTTGAATATCAGAGATAAAGAAGTTTTGAAAGTATGTAGTGACTATTATCTTTGAAATAAGAAAAAAATATACATTTCATCTAAAAATATGTTTTTTGTATATTGTTTGAATATATCATATCATAAATGATGAATATAGATTCAGGCTAGGTCGTTAATCTTGCAAATCCTTGAACAAAATAAATTACAGAAAAATATTTTTGGAAATGTTTGATCAAAGCATAGTATAAATGGTTACAAAATATTTCATTACATTTTCATTTCAATCCTGTGCTTTGAATTCTCATTTGTAAAGCCTGAAGTGAAAATTGCAGTGGAAGGATCATGATAAATGTCTAAGGTTTAGATGTATATTTTTTTACATATTCATGGGAATTTTGATATATTTTTCTGAAAGTTTTGGGTCCTAATTTTTGCCAATGGGCTACAGTCGAGTTTGTTATTTCCCTTTTCTTTACTTTCCGGGAATATATATTTATTTCCGTTTTGCAAATATATCCTTGTTAGGGCTGGTTCTAAATGGTGTTTATTTTCATTGATATTTTAATTTCGTTGTAAGACCAACAAAACGTATTTAAGAGCATTGATGTACCATTTGATATTGCGTATTGCAGATTCTTTAGCATTATGTTTCAATAATTTGATTTGCGTTTTGCGAACGGTTAATTTTAGTGGGGTTTATCATATGAATTCTCGACGTGAATTTTCACATTGCATTTGAGAAAACGATAGAAATCATAATATTATTGAGGGAAATGCAACGAGTCTCCTTTCTGGGGTCTTTGAAGTCTTGTATTTGTTTGTTTTTTATGGATGATTGAAGGACAATGATAAAGACAAGGTCTGTGTAGATATAGACCTTGGATAAAGATATCCATAATTCTTGAAATTATTCCCTCTATGGATTGATGATATGATATGAATGGCAGTAATGGAAAGTACATTGGAAGAAAGACCTATGAAAAGGTTCAGGGAACAGTGTCGTAGGAAATTTTGGGATCTGATTTTAAAATTATTGAAATTATTGCTATTTATTATTATTATTGTTGTTGTTGTTGTTGTTGTTGTTGTTGTTATACGATAGTAAGGACCAAGAACAAACAGATTGAGTGAATGAATACTCGAACCGTTTGAAGAACTTCACATCCGTTACCTAAAGGCCCAGGGCATCGAGCCGGGATGCGATCATTCCCAAGTGTGTAGAGCAAGTTAGCAACATATTTTTCTGGCAATAAGAGGTCGGTGAGCTGGTGTTGGAAAGGGGTTTTTAAGAAGCCGGTTCCCAGGACGTAAGAATACCATTGACGGCCAATCATTGGGAAGGATCAATATTTGTGTTTATTTGATGATCGGCCCGGAGATGCTACTCGTATTCAGCGAGGTCTTTCAGTTAAAGAAGACGTGTCTATGACTATCACTACTTTTAATACTATTATTACTACTACTCTATTATTATTATTATTATTATTATTATTATTATTGCTGTTATTATTATTATTATTATGATGATGATGATGATGATTATTATTATTATTATTATTACAAGCTAGGCTATTACCCTACTTGGAAAAGCAAGATGCTATAAGCCCAAAGGCTAAAACAGGGAAAAATGAACCAGTGAGGAAAGGAAACAAGGAAATAAATAAACTATAAGAGAAGAATAAACAACCATAATAAAATGTTTCAGGAACAGTAACAACATTTATTAGATCCTCCTATAAGTTTTATTCCTGCTGTGATCAGCTTATGGGATAGTCTTCCTAGTCTTATAGTTGAATCGGTGGAACTCCAGAAGTTTCAAGTGCTTTTCTGTTGAACAAATTAATGTAAGTCTCATTATGACTTACCTATTTAACGTTGTTACTGACCTCAACATATTTTATGCTTTTTTTTAATCATCATTTTTCATAGTTTATTCGTTTCATTTCCTCACAGGACTGCTATCCCTGTTTGAGCCCTTGGACTTTAACTACCAGATTTTCCAAACTTAGTTGTAATTTGGCTAGTAATATTAATGATGATAGTTATAACATAACGAGGACGATGATAATGAAAATAACAATAAAACCAGTGATGGGTTTTTAAAATAAAATATACTTTTTATCGTGACGTCTTATATTAACAGTCACTGTCTTCCATATTGGTTTTCCATCAACAGTGTTATCAACAGCATCTTCATCATTATCAGCTGCTAAAGAAAAAAATTACATATTTGCATCTTTCATCTTCAAAAACTTGAACTTGGCAACTCCGATCCAAAGTCTGGTTATCAAAATTTTGTTGATGATAATGATACACGTTTGTGACAGATTTTCGTAATTATGATGTTTAAATTGCAGTCGGGATATTGTAATATGACGTGGCTAAATTAAACCTTATGAACAGATGCGGGACTTCTGGGATGTTCTTTACATGACAGAAATTTTTTTTTTGTCACAATCAAAATAAAGACTGATGTCAAGTCCGGCAGTGTCTTCCTTGATCTGCATAGTTTTCCTAACACTAAGATTTAATGAAGTGCATTTAAACATTTACTGTTGTTAAAGGCAAATATCTATACTTTGTTACCAGGATAAAGAGAAACGCTGAGATTCGAAATTTGAGAGTTATAGGAATTCAACTCTATGGGGTCACTGAACGTTCTTTTTGGTTGTGTTTATATTCGTAT
>NC_090735.1:62775033-62777500 GCF_036898095.1 Palaemon carinicauda | reverse complement strand
AATAGAGCCATTTTTAGTCTACTATAGGACAAAGGCCTCAGACAGGTCTTGATTCATGTCTGAGATTCGGTCAGTTTTTAACACCACGCTGGCCAGTGCGGATTGGTGATGTGGGAGATTTTTGTCTGGTCGGTCACCGCTAACCAACTTCGGATGAGTGGCCTTGACTAGTACAGCTTTGCTGATCATGGCGATAAATAGACCCTTTCACCACGTTAAGCTATATATTGTGTATATAATCCTGACCTAACTATTATCCTAACCTTTCTCGCCAAGCACATCATGTGTCATGTTTCCAAGATCGCGATTGTAAATTAATATACATTGTAGAGTTTCCCGGTTAATATCAAAGGTAATTCCATTTGAGGGATGAAAACAGCCTTTTCAAGAATTACCTTCGGAACTTAGAAACCCATTTAATTCCTACGCAACGTTATTTTGCACGTTGAAGTAGACTAATAAAAGGGGGTAAATAATTATGCATAATGTACGACATGCAGTACGTTTGAAGGAGGAATTAACTGACTTGCGTTATGACTAGCTGGATACTACAAGGTTAAAGAATCTGAAAGGCAGACAGAATTTGGAATGAAAGGCCACATATTGCAATAAGACCCGAAAACTACTTGAGGGTTTTTTTTATTTTATTTTTTTTTATTTTTTTTCCTTTTTTTCATTTATTTATTTATTTTTTTTATAAAATCACCTAGGATGTTCAAGTGATAGTATAATGAAATTACTTACGTATCTGCTAGTTTCGAATATTGGACTGCTTATTATTTTATAAACTGTAAACTTGATCCCCCCGTAACCGTATCTTTCCATTAGCAATATGTTATGCCATAATATGCAGCGTGTCTCTCTCTCTCTCTCTCTCTCTCTCTCTCTCTCTCTCTCTGTTTGCTATTTAACGTACTGTATTCATTTTTATTATTGATGTTCGCTTACGGGCTGCCAACGCAAGCGCCCGTGTCTTGCATAAGGCAAGACAATCTAATACGAACGAACTAACGCACTGATTGGTTATGAATGTAAGTTTTAAAAGAACTTCCCCACATGCATGATATATATACATATATATATATATATATATATTATATACACATATATATGTATATATATTATATATGCATGTATATACACACACACACACACATATATATATATATATATATACAGGTATATATACAGAATATCTATATCTAATATATATGTATATATGTATACATAGATATATATGTATTATATATATGTATGTATATATATAGATATATATATGTATGTATGTATGTATGTATGTATGTATATATATATATGTATATATATATATATATATATATTCAGAATATCTATATCTAATATATATATATATATATATACAGAATATCTATATCTAACATATATGTGTATATATATGTATATATGTATATATATATATATATATATGTGTGTGTGTGTGTGTGTGTGTGTGTGATCGTAGGTTACGGACCTGATTGTGTCTTCCGGAACCGATTCATCATAGGAGTGAGGAATGTTACCCTTCCTGATCTCCTGAAAATCCCCTCCCAACCAGGGAAGATTTTTCTTATAAACTGAGCTGAGCAAAGACCGAAAATCCCAATATTCAGATAATTTCTGCCAATCCTTCGTCTTCTCTCCCGCTTTTTTTTTTTTTACTTCTCCGTAATTTCAAACACTTAACGATGTCTTCACTTGAAAGAAATTCCCTTACTTTTTTGTCTACTACGATGTAGTTCGCTTATATATACTACTTTAAAGTGCTCTGTGAATTTCTGGTATTGACGATATGAAAATCGGGGTTTCAACTAAGATATTTTCTCGTCGTTTCTGACATATTTATTATGTATGCGCACACACACACGCGCACACACACATATATATACATTTATATATATATATATATATATATATATATATTCGTATATGTAAATTATATATACACTCGTGTGTGTATATACAGTATATTTTATACGTGAATATAAGTGTATATATATATGTGTGTGTGTGTATATATATATATATATATATATATATCCAAGCTACAACCCTAGTTGGAAAAGCAAGATGCTATAAGCCCAAGGGCTCCAATAGGGAAAAATGGCCAAGTGAGGAAAGGAAATAAGGAAATAAGTAAATGGTGAGAACAAATTAACAATAAATCATTCTAAAAACAGTAACAACGTCAAAACAGATGTGTCATATATAAACTATAAAAAGACATTTTCTGCAATTTTGAACTTTTGAAGTTCTACTGATTCAACTACCTGATTAAGATCATTCCACAACTTGGTCACAGCTGGAATAAACACAGTATTGAGCCTCATGATGGAGAAGGCCTGGCTATTAGAATTAACTGCCTGCGAAGTATTACGAACAGGATTGAATTGTCCAGGAAGATATGAATGTAAAGGATGGTCAGAGTTATGAAAAATCTTATGCAACATGC
>NC_090735.1:62765033-62770033 GCF_036898095.1 Palaemon carinicauda | reverse complement strand
AGAGAGAGAGAGAGAGAGAGAGAGAGAGAGAGAGAGAGAGAGGAGAGAGAGAGAGAGAGAGAGAGAGAGAATGAAGCTTGCTTATGAAGAACTATATGTATATATATATATATATATATATATATATATATATATATATATATATATATAAGAGAGAGAGAGAGAGAGAGAGAGAGAGAGAGAGAGAGAGAGAGAGAGAGAGAGAGAGAGAGAGAGAGAGAGAGAGAGAGAGAGACTCACCACGAAGGACCGTCTTCTATTTGTATTATGATGGCACTTCTTTTGGGGAGAAGTTACTTATCATTTACAGTAATTTTTATGCTTTGAAAAGAGCAAGGCTTTGCTTTAGATATCGTGAATGTCTCTTCATGAAGGTAGGTAAGCTGAAGGTACCCTGCATTTTCAGACTTAAATATCACAAGCTTGAGCTTCTAACTCTATTCTTTGTTTAAGGACTTTTTTTAATGCTAAAAGTCAAATAAGTCAGGTTATGAATGGAGCCAGAATTATGAATACTCTTTCTTTAGACTGTAAATGGTTCAATGTAATTCTTGTCTTTATCTGTCATCATGAAAGCAGTCTAATTACTTGATACGTCCTTTCTATTGTATCAGAATGTCTATGACTATTTGCTTGGCCTCATATACAGGCCTTTTTGTCGTGGAAATTTCATTGCAATTCGAAATAGAGAGAGGGAGAAAGAATGAGAGAGCTAGCTAGAGAGTGTGTGTGCGGGTTTGTCTATCAACGACTGAGACAGAATAGACCCTCGTGTAGCTGCATAAAATCGATTGGAAACATTTACCATCGCTCGCTTCCCAGAGGTCAAAGGTTTACCGAACATCCTTCCGGATAATCCTTTTGCTTCCGCAATGGAGGCAACATCCTGTGGAAATAGGTCAGCCTCTGCTGGCTATCGCCTGATAGTAGTTCACGGATTATGTTGCTTTGCGATTTTAAATAGTGCATAAACAAAGTGTCATATAGGTAGCTTTGTGGTTTTAAAGAGTGCATAGACACAAAGCCAGATAGTGGTATAAACGGGCTCTTGCTTCAAAGTAGTGGAAAAATACGTAAAGTTTAATGGTAACGCACACATTCAGAAATATATCGTTTTTTGAAGGCTGGCTTTATATGGGTAGTGTCATAGTCTCTGTACCATGGTCTTTCACTGTCTTGGGTTAGAGTTCTCTTGCTTGAGGGTACACTCAGGAAAACTATTCTGGCCGTTTCGTTATTCCCTTTCCTCGCTTAGTTATTTCCCTTGTTGGAGCCATTGGCCTTATAGCATCCTGTTTTTCCAACTAGGGGTTTAGCCTAATTGATAATAATAATAATAATAATAATAATAATAATAATAATAATAATAATAATAATAATAATAATAATAATAATAATAGGTAGGCACTTCTATCTCAACTTGTGCTTGAGGTTTATAAAGGAAAATCCAGATGATTCAGTCCGGAAATATCCATAAAAAGAGCACGAGACTATTTTTCCCCATCTTACGTAATTAACATTTGTTTGTTTCTTCCCTATCCGTACTTTTACACTATTAAGGTCATTCCCTCTCCCCCCCGCCGCATCAAAATTCCGTTTCTCCTTTCAGTTAAAAAAGAAAAAAAACAGGACCCCGAGAATCTCTCTGTAAAGGAATGAGTGAACATTTCTGGTTTAGTTGATCCCAAGTTGAATACATTTCTAGATACAATTTGGTTTCAGGTACATGATCAAAGAAAGGGGATCTGCCAAAATAATTAGTAATATATTAGGAAAATGATTTTGATGTTTCCTTAGCAATTGATTGACAGGGCTTTTAAAGCTACATTGATGGAAGAACCCTGTGTTCATTAAGAGGGGAAAAGATTCCAGACTTTCGAGTGGGAGGGGAAATGAAATCCAGCAAAGTAGATCAGATTAACATTCACAACATTTTCATTGTGACTGTGGATGAAGAAAGCCTTTGGTACAGTTGGACACAGCAATTCTTGGCACACCTTGTTCTGAGGATATGCACCCTGTCATACCCTTACTGCACGGAGATTAACCAAACAGATAGAGTAGAAACAGATGGCATCACTGGTCGGCGGGCTACTTTGGAAGTAGGACATTCTTATTAACATAACTGCAGGAAACTATTTCAAAGAAATGAGAGAGAAAACTGTCTAATACTCACACAGAGTAAGGTGTACCAGGAATTCGTGTGTCCAACTGTACGTGTCTTATCAACAGTAAGAGAAAGAAGAATTAATCAGTCGACACCATGGTTAGATGGTATTAAGGCAGTGAAGAAAATTTATTCAAACATTGAAATCTTAAACTATCTAATTTTCGTAAATTCGTAAAAAAAAAAAAAAAATAATAATAATAATTCTTGCCAGGGTTAGCATTATTTTTTTTTTTTTTTTTTACGAATTTATGAAATTTAGATTTTATTCTTTGGTTTAACGGCGATAATTCTAAATGAAAGGAGAGACGTCTTAAGAACAGTTGCTTTTGATAATAGTTTTCTGGAGATGTTACCGAAATAAACAAAATTTTCTGTTTTTTAGACATTTTTTTTCAGTGCAGCCTACATCAAAGGACCTGATAACGGGATAAAAAATTGTGATTTTGTAGCTACTCTTTTAATTCTACAGCGCCAACCACTGATGACTTTCTATCATTTTACGTCGTTTCTAATATTAGCAGATGCTAATTATATGCCGTGGCTAATATTAGTATGGCTCAATTATTATACCAATGACATTATTTTATAACAATATATCATTATACAGACAACTTTTATTTGATACCGTAGCTGTTATCAGCATTGACTAAGTTTGCAATATCTAAGAATTATAAGCATTTACTTGGAATATATTAGTATTTTATTAGCACGCTATAATGTTATTATTACTTCGTATTTTGAATACTTCTAGTTCCAATTTTGTGTCGTGATATCCATGAGGATTTCTCCTGGCTAATACTTGCCTTTAATAATCTTAAATAACGCTATATTTTCGTCTAATTCCATGGCGGATTTCAATATATTTCAATTGTGTATATTTAGCAACGGTAATATGAGTTTCTCATTACACGTAGGAATGTTAATATCCCATGTTAAACCGGCGTTGGCGTGTTATAGTTTATAACTATTATTAGCATCTCATAACCTTATATCTGATTTTATAACCTTGTATCACAGCTAATGGTAGGTTATGCAAGAAGCAGATAACTTCATATAATTGTTAACATTACAACAAGGGTATAGAACGTGATTGCATGTATTTTATATTTAGAATATAATTCCTATTTTCTTATTATAAGCCATTGTAAATAACCTATGAAATTAGGCAACCCATGCTCATAAGTAATTCTACGTAAGTAACCTGCGTAACATATACAACAGAATGTATGATTAACCATTATCGTAAGAAATTCTCTTTATAAGAAACCTATGGCTATAAGACACCCGAAATGTAAGTAACCAATGATTATAAGGAAATCAACGTAGCAATTCATTAGCATAAGAAACATAATTATGTAACCAAGGGTGAAGTAACCCAAGAGTAAAAATTAACACGAGGCGCTTCAAGTCACCCATTAATTTTCAGGCGAGAGTTATAAGTTGTAATTAAAACTCGCTGCTAGATTAGAACTAAAAAGATTTTACATTTCACAAAAACAGTTTCTCACTCAACTGCCTTTGCAATGGGGGCGCATATAGTAAAATTACCATGTATCCAAGTAGGTTGCCTAAGGGATACAATCTTATTGTAAGTTGTAGAATGAAACTTCTTCCAGAAGAGTAAAAGCATATTGTCCTGTATATCCGGGTACTGAAATAATAAAGGCGTGCATATTTCGCATTCGAAGGCAAGAATGGGAATAAAGCAATATTTTCGATTTCAAGTCCGGTGTAGCAACTCTTGCATTAATTCCAATTCGAAAATTGCTATTCGCTAATAGATTATGTACATAACTGAATGCATACAAAACCATAACTGCATATAGGAGAGCTTTATATAGAGCTCAATTGCGAAGATATTTGCCTTACATACAGTTTGTGTGTATGTGTATTCATACTCCAAGGAGAGGAAGACAGAGAATGCCGTATCTGATTTTTATTGTAGGTGTTAGAATGGAAGGATATGAGTGTCTATTAAATGCGAGAAGACGCCCAAGAGAAAAATGTATGGCGCAAAAAATGATGTGGAGATCGACTCGCTATTGATGAGCCCTCTGTGTCAACATACGAAGCAGCTGAAACTATGTAAGTTTGCTACTTAAGTAGCTTATGAGAGAGGGTTTTATATATATATATATATATATATATATATTATATTTATATATATATTAATAATGTATATATATATATATATATATATATATAGATATATATATATATAGATAGATAGATAGATAGATAGATAGATAGAGGCTCAATACTACACAGTATTCTAGAAGATTTATTCCAGCTGTGACCAAGTTGTGGAATGATCTTCCTAATCAGGTCGTTGAATCAGTAGAACTACGAAAGTTCAAACTTGCAGCAATTGTTTTTATGTTGAATAGGCTGTCATAAGCCTTTTTATATTTTATATGTGACATGTCTGTTTTGATGTTAATGTTTTTAAAATATTTTATTGTTAATTTTTTCCTCATATCGTTTATTTTTGTCCTTATTTCCTGTCCTCACTTGGCTATTTTTCCCTGTAGGAGCCCTGGGGCTTATAGCATCTTGCTCTTCTAACTAGGGTTTTAGCTTGGCGAGTAATAATAATAATAATGACGTGCAAGCTTTTCATAGCGTAATAAATGGCGTTATATATATATATATATATATATAACGCCATTTATTACGCTATGAAAAGCTTGCACGTTATTTTTTGCCCTACGAAGCGTCTCCACGGTTGGAAGGAGTTCTTACATCAAAGAGAATTAGACTCTCTCTCTCTCTCTCTCTCTCTCTCTCTCTCTCTCTCTCTTCTGCTTCTTTAGCAAACTCTTCACAACAG
>NC_090735.1:62755033-62760033 GCF_036898095.1 Palaemon carinicauda | reverse complement strand
GTATATGTAAACCTGCATATATACACAATGTTAAGTGTCTGTAATCATATATGCAAGAAATTGAGGTATTTTATGAAATGGCTATTTGGCTGATTATAGAAGAAACTGCTTTTGAGCCTTTACAACAGCCTACATAGAAGCCTTACAAAAAGATAGCGACCACTTAAATGGGATTTACAGCATTCATAAAAATTATAACCCCGGAGACAACCCTTGTTCCATAATAGGCATCAATATTTGTTAGGGACCGCAAACATAATGGTGATGAGTCATTTGCTGCCTCAATTACAAACATTGAAATTAACTGTATAATGTATTGCTAGGAAAGCACGCATATACACGCACAAACATATACATACATACATACATATATATATATATATATATATACATATATATATATATATATACATATATATATATATATATATATGCTGTATATATATATATATATATATATATATATATATATATGTGTGTGTGTGTATACATACATACATACATACATACATACACTGAATAATCGAATATTTGTATGAGGAGATTTTGAATTGCTGTCACAATCACCAGTTTGTATTTTATAAGTACTGTACAACTCATAGATATTATGACCACTGATCCTTCATATGAATATTGCCATTTTCTTAACAAAAATGATTGTGTTGATAGAGGAAGGCCAAATTAGAACGGGTGAAATTCTTATCACATTTTAAATTACCAGACTACATCAGGAAGAATATTAACAACTTGCAGTTGGTATGACGTCGCTAAACTCGTGACTAAAATACTAGCTTTATCTATTTTATTCGTACAACTACCAATTACCTAACACAGCATATGTATAGATAGAAGCAAAGCTGGCAAATGACGCAGTGTTTCCAGTTCCTAGTCCTGTGCTGGATGTTAAACCTAAGTCTCCTTACAGGTTAGATGGGTAAGTCTACCAGTCGGATCACAAGGCCTCTATGTTCGTGCACACACACACGCACACACCTACACATAAACACACACACACACACACACATATATATATATATATATATATATATATATACATATATATATATTATATATATATATGTATATATATGTAATTTATATATATGTGTGTTTGTGTATGTATATGTATATTTATATAAAGTCAGCGAGATTGGAGTTATCATTTCTAAAAACACCCAATACTATCTCCAGCGAGGCGTGAAAGCAGACAGCATACCAACCTTCTTTTTTATAATATAATATATTTCTTCTTTAAAGCGAAAATGTTGAGATAAACCCCCCATCAGATATGCGTTACAAGTCCCATAAGGTAAATGGAATAAAGAACACGTGATACCGTGAAACAGAACATGAAATAAAAGCGTCCCTTTCCGGTCGACTGCAGAATATATTAATTAAACGAGGCTCATTCATCGGGCCGATACGATATTGCATTGCGCTGCTTAGAGGCACAAAGAACCCACTTTAATTCCCCGGTGGTATACATGGATACATGGAATCGCGTATATGGACGTGCGAGCGCGTATATTGACAGGGAAGCGCGTTTTTTTTACGCGTAATGATTGTATGTGGAAGCGTGTGATCTTTGGTTTATCTTGATTAAAGACATTAAGAGCTTCCTTGCCAATGATGTTTCTAGTGATAAATGTGGAGGTATACAGAATATTTGTATGTGCAGGTATGTGTAAAGATCACATACATACATACACACAGACACACAAACACACAGATATATATATATATATATATATATATATATATATATATATGTATATATATATATGCATATATATATATACATATATATATATATATATATATATATATATATATATATATATATACATTATATATATGTATATATATATATATATATATACATTATATATATGTATATATATATGTATATATATATATATATATATATATATATATACTGTATATGTATATATATATGTATATATATATATATATATATACTGTATATGTATATATATATATATGTATATATATATATACAGTATATATATATGTATATATATATATATATATATATATATACATTATATATATGTATATATATATATATATATGTATGTATACTGTATATGTGTGTGGAATTATGTATATAAAGTCTTGTCCTCGAGAGAATGGTCTTTTAAAATGACGAACTATCGATTATAACCAGATTTATTTTTCCCAAAAAGACAGGGACAAAACTAAACCGAAAATATTTCTAAAAGGAGAGAGAGAGAGAGAGAGAGAGAGAGAGAGAGAGAGAGAGAGAGAGAGAGAGAGAGAGAGAGAGAGAGAGAGAGAGAGCGATCTCCTCTCATATATAGTAATGATAAGATATCAAGAAATATTCCTCCTTCATGTAAAAATGTAAAGTAGTTATTACTTGGAAAGAAATTTCAGAGTGAGAGAGAGAGAGAGAGAGAGAGAGAGAGAGAGAGAGAGAGAGAGAGAGAGAGAGAGAGAGAGAGAGAGAGAGAGAGAACCAAAATAACCTTTCATATCGTAGGCTGGCAAAACCCCGAGGTATTCATTACCTTTCAAATCGTAGCATTAGCGTTGGTGTCAAAGAACAGATTGTCAACTGTCGCTTGAGGGTTTGGTTGTTTGCGTGGTCCTTTGCAAAGAACGTCCGAAGGATTGTTCTTGCCAAAGCTAGCAAGATTTCTTTTGACTTGCATGTTGCTGAATAAGCAGATTACGTGGGGGTTCTTTTGTTAGTCGGACGTTCTCAACAAGAGTAAATGAGCGTGTGGGATGATGAGGCCTACAGGCAGGCTCTCGGAAGTGTACCTGTATTCTCTGACTTGGAATGGAATTACGTGAAAAATAACGCTGATTACTCACCGATGCAGATTTTTTGTTCTTTTTAACATGTGTCCTATATATAGTTCAAGATTCTTTAGCATTTTGCGAAAAGAAACCTGTTTTTGCTTTACAGAAATACTTACCTTTTCCATGGCTTCAAAGTTTGGGATTTTTTTTTATTGTTATTATTGTTGCATTTATGGAATCTTAATCTTAAAGTACTTAATGCCATTTTCCAAATAGGATATTTTTGCATATTATCACAATGTTCACGAAAAGTGGCTCGCAGGTAACTTGGAAATATTTACCAGATAGGTTGACAGTATAAAGTTAAGTTAATTGAACATAGCCATATATATATATATATATATATATATATATATATATATATATATATATATATATATATATATATATAGTGTGTGTGTGTGTGTGTTGATAGATTGATGGTTAGATATAGCTATATATAAAACACTAAATAAATAACTTTTACTAATGCACATGCAGTACTAATATGTACTCTATTTCTCCTAACAGTTTTACAAACCCGGTTACCATAAATGAATTCGTAAAAAAATAAATGAGAAAGAGGCTATGCTGCCGTAGATTAATCGGTGAATTGTTGAATAGAGCAAAGGATTACAAATAAAGGTTAAAATGTTACCTTTACAAACTTGGAAAAAAATTATATATTTGAAAATCCGATATCATAGTGAGACCATTGTATTCCATAGAATACTCAGTCGACCTTTCTACAAAGCTTATGCGCATATGACAAAAGCAGGATAGGCATTTTATTGTATCAGTCCTGAATGACTTCTTTTTATAGTATCCGTTTCTCTCTCTCTCTCTCTCTCTCTCTCTCTCTCTCTCTCTCTCTCTCTCTCTCTCTCTCTCAATCTCTCTCTCTCAGCCTTCTGTAAAACTACTATCCTTCAGTGCAAGTGCTCTCTCTCTCTTCAAATATAGACTGACATCGTTCAGTGGGGGATGAATAACATCAAACAATAGGTTTGCAGCAATGAAACTATTCCCAGCGTTAGATTTATTGCCTCTTAATTGTATCAATCTCTTCATAATACTTTTCAATAAAGATTTAACAGTTTGGCCTCCAGTTTGATACGTGTGCCTCCTTTCACGGCAGTAAGTCGAAGGTTCTATTTGAAAAGGTCTTTTGAAATGGAGGTAGATACGGGAACAAATATACTGTACATGCGCTGAAAGTCTGAATTCTTGCTTAAATGTTCAATTATGGAAGCGTGTGTTCATGTACAATTAATTCATTGCTAGACACATGGCTATACTCTTGTATTGTTTTTCATTCTTTTTAAATATAAACATTAATATATATTCTAATGAATGTATTAGGAGCATATCGTACTTTAATTACGAATGTATCTTTTTATATATATTTTCACGTGTATATTTATTTCCATATCGTACTTTGATTACGAATGTATCTTTTTATATATATTTTCACGTGTATATTTATTTCCATATCGTACTTTGATTACGAATGTATCTTTTTATATATATTTTCAGGTATATATTTATTTCCATTGATACATGTGGCATGTATAGACACTCAGTGATATAAATCTGCATTTTGTTTCAAGAGTCTTATTTAAGAAAATGTTTTTTTAGAAAATAAGATCTTTTTCATTCAAACCGAATTTCCGTAAAAAAACAAAAAAATCTTTATGCCCTCTCGATTGTTGATGGAACAAAATATTATTATTATTATTATTATTATTATTATTATTATTATTATTATTATTATTATTATTATTATTATTATTATTATTAATTTCTAAGCTACAATCCTAGCTGGAAAGGCAGCATGCTATAAGCCCAGGGGCTCCAGCAGGGAAAATAGCCCAGTGAGGAAAGGAAACAAGAAAAAATTAAATATTTTAAGAACAGTAACATCAAGATAAATATCCCCTATATAAACTATAAAAACTTTAACAAAACAGGGAGAAGAGAAATAATATAGAATAGTGTGCCCGAGTGTACTTTCAAGCAAGAGAACTCTAACCCAAGACAGTGGAAGGCCATGGTACTGAGGCTATGACACTACCAGAGACTAGAGAACAATGGTTTGATTTTGGAGTGTCCTCCTAGAAGAGCTGCTTACCATAACTAAAGAGTCTCTTCTACCCTTACCAAGAGAAAAG